>NW_008600211.1:2384-2785 GCF_000691845.1 Merops nubicus
CCCAGGCTGCCCCATCCCTGGCACCATCCCAGGGGAGGTTGGCCGGGGCTCTGAGCACCCTGCTCTAGCTGCAGATATCCCTGCTCCCTGCAGGGGGGTTGGACCAGATGACCTTGAAAAGTCCAAAGAGTACCTAAAACTGCAACTTTTCTGATTACTTTGCACGCCAGCGTGTTACTAACATAATAACAACCATATTTTGCATTACTAATGTAATAACAGAGTACGCTGCATGAGGGAAGCAGTGCCTGGGGCTTGCTGGGGCCTCATGGGGAGTACAGCAGAGAGCAAGAGCACGGGGCACTTGTCACTGAGCTGTTTGCATCAGTGGATTCTTGTTCCACGGATCCCTCACCAGAAGGACGCCCAGAATGAAGCAGCACTGAGCAGAAGAAGCAGCA
>NW_008600211.1:2815-3912 GCF_000691845.1 Merops nubicus
AAGTTACACCATCGGCAGCACTCAGCTTTATCCTCCCACATATTCTGCTCTGTTTGGCACAGCATTAGATGTATTTTTATTTTTAAAGCAGGAAAAAAAACCCCAGCAGTTTCAGAGGACAGCTGCAAACGTGCAAAACAAGAGTGGCTCTGCTGTAGGGACGTGCATTGGAAAAGAAAGCAGCAGGGAGGCAAATCCTGCAGACGCAGAACTCGGCTTGGAAATTAAGCCAGGCTAATTGAGCTCTGCCTGAACTTTCTTCCCCCAAATCCCAAACAACCTGCTGAGCGAGTGCTCCTCGCAACAGCAGCCAAGGGAAAAGGCAGCTTCAAGCCTAGAAAGCCAGCCCTAAAACTGCACAGAGCAGAAAGTTACAGCAAATGCTGCTTCTGGTAACTTTTGGGGGTTATTTCTAGGAGGTTTCCTCCTGCCTGTAAACCCGGCCAGCTGGGGCTCAACTTGGCCCCACCCCTGGCACCATCCCAGGGGAGGTTGGATGGAGCTCTGAGCACCCTGCTCTAGCTGCAGATGTCCCTGCTCCCTGCAGGGGGGTTGGACCAGATGACTTTTGGGGTCCCTTCCCACCCAAACCAGGCTGTGATTCCGTGATCCCAAAGTGGCAGGTTTGGCCAAAGTCCGAGTCTGGAGCCACGCTGTTCAAACAGGCCACATCTGTGCAACAGTCTGACTCACAGCCCAGAACAGCCAAAATTTGGCCCAACCCCCTCTGTAAGGCTCTGAAATCCCCCCCAAGGCACAGCCCTTTAACGTGCCCCACGCTGACACTGGAAGAGCTTCAGCCAGTCCCTGGAGAAGCATCTGTAAGGGATGAAGCTGAGATCCCAGCACCAAGCCCCACTCACTCAGGGCCAAAAACCAGCCCGTCCTGTTTGCACGCCTGGCTCCCAGTTGGCCTGGGCTGCTGGGCGTGGAGGGTGGCACTGGGAGGACTGGGGCAGGGCTGCTGAGCAGGCAGCTTGGTGAGGCAGAGCCAGAGAAACTGCCCTGAGTCACCCCCGGCTCCTGCAGCCTCCCCAGCCCCCCCGAGCCCAGCCCTGGCCTGGCCTCACCCTGCAGCTGTCCCACACATCTGGCCT
>NW_008600212.1:0-16392 GCF_000691845.1 Merops nubicus
CATTACAGCCCAATGAGGCTGTTTACTCACCCAGCTGGAGACAGTTAGAGAGTGATAAATAATGAAAGAGAAAACATGATTTTCCCCTCTGTGGTTTCTATTTGTGTAACCATATGTCACAGCTCAATACGGCAGCGGTTTTTTTCTGCTTTATTCCGGAAAGAGTTGATTTTTTCCCTAGAGTGGCTATTTTTTTTCCCAGTTTCTTTTTTTTTTCTCTTCTTCTTCTTTCTGCTGCTGCTGCTGCTGTGACAAAAGTATTTCTGTTTGTTTTCCTGTGAAACTCGCTCATATTCAGTCTCCTTAAAGTCTGGCTTGTCCCAGTAACTGCAAGGGTTTGATAGGACTATTCTCAGCTTCTTTTTCAAATACCTGTCATGGGGTTGTGGGGAGAAGAAACAGCTGAGAACAGACTGGTGAGGGAAAACCACCCTGAGAGGTCTCTGAGAAGGGCTGAGCCCACATCTCTTTCAGCCTGCAGCAACTTTATACTGGAGGATAAAACATACCAGAGTTTTCCCTGGCAAGGGAAGGGAAGGTTAGATGAGCAACAACTGGGACGTTTTTGCTAGCAGGGCTCTGTGAGGGCTCTGCCAGGGTAATAGAGCTCCTGCTGTTTTGCAGGTAGGGAAACTGAGGCACAGTGCTGCAGAGGTTTCATCCAGGCAGAGTGGCAGAGTCCAGCACCCCACACAGCTCCAGGCATCTGCATTGATCTGACCCAGAGCAGCAGGAGCTGAATTTTAACTGAGGGAGAAAGAGCTGGTGGATGGAAGAAGGCAACCTGGCAGGTGAAGATCTCACAGAATCCCAGAATCCCAGACTGGTTTGGGTGGGAAGGACCTTTAAAGCTCATTGAGTCCAACCCCCTGCAGGGAGCAGGGACATCCCCAGCTAGAGCAGGGTGCTCAGAGCCCCGGCCAACCTCCCCTGGGATGGTTCCAGGGATGGGGCAGTGACCACCTCTCTGGGCAGCCTGGGCCAGGGGCTCAGCACCCTCAGCATCGACTCTCCCTCTTTTAGTTTCAAACCATCCCCCCCCTTGTCCTGTCCCAACAGGCCCTGCTCAAAAGTCCCTCCCCAGCTTTCTGGCAGGCCCCTGGCAGTCCTGGCAGCCCCCAGCAGGTCTCCCCAGCTGGAGCCTTCTCCTCTCAGCTGCCCCAGCCCAACTCTCTCCTGCTGGGCTCCCAGCAGAGGGGTTCCCCCCTTGGGGCATTGCTGGGGCTCCTCTGGCCCCGCTCCAGCAGGTCCCTGGCTCTGCTGTGCTGAGGACTCCAGAGCTGCCCCAGCACTGCAGGGGGGTCTCCCCAGAGGGGCAGGATCCCCTCCCTCATACCACTGGCCACATCTCAGATGCGTGTGGCTCCTTCTCCAGGCACAAGCTCTCGCAGCCCGGGCTGCTGTCGGGGAGAGCTTGGCGTGTCCCCCAGCTCTGCCCACCCTGGGGAGGGCAGGTCCCTGCAAGGCCCCTCTCCCACCCCGCCAGGTACCACACATCTTCCTCCTGCGATTACCCCCCGGCCTCCCCCAGCGCCGCCGCTCTGCTGCCGGTGTCTCTTCTCCTGCCATGCCCCCGCAGCCTATTGTTCGGAGGTCTTGGCACGCTCTGCTCCTGAGTTTCCCCTCGGCCAGGGGCGTGTGATGTATTTTTTTGCCCTAGCAAGTTCTCCGGCTTCATAACATCCTCTTCCCGCAAGATACATCGTTTTTTTGGAGAGCAATTATCCCAGTGACCTCATCCGTGTCTGCGGCATGAGGTCACCAACGTTTCGGGAGGTTCACACCTCGCCCGGTCCAAACGGGGTGTGCCAGGGAGCCGGGCTCATCCTGCTCTGGAGTTTGGGCTGGCTCCAGAGCCCGATCCCATCGCCGAGGAAACCGGCAATTAACTGTGGCACAACTCCCAGGGGCCAAGCCGGGTGCGGCAGTGGTTGAGTGGGTGGGAGAGCCTGAGCAGCACCCATCACTGATTCCCCAGCTCAGTGAGCTGCTGGGGGCTTTGGGGGAGCTGTGCCAGGGCTGAACGTGCCCTTTGGTCTGCACCAAGCAGCGTGTGTCCCTCACACAGCACCCACCCACCCAGCTCTGCCCCTGCCCAACCCGGGTCCCGTTGCTCGGTGTGTAGTCGTGGCGTGTACACGATGTTAGCCACGATTCCTAATCTCCCCAGCCAGAATCCCAAAGCCTTTGCTGTGTTTGAATTATCACAGTTAAATTTAGCAAACACGCCTCCTCGTCTGGCTGATCGCTCTTTAAAAGGTATGAAAACCATTTCTCCAAAGGTTTTGTGTGGAATAATCCCAGCGTGCTGGGAAGGGAGAACTCATCCCCTGCTCCCGCAGCCCTGCACTCCCCCCACGGTCACACAGCTCCTGGCTCTGCTGGTTCCATGTCCCATCTGGTGATACACAGCAGTGACTGGTCTGGGGGGAGACTGGTGTTTCACTGGCCACACCAACACCCTCCAGGTCTTGGAGGGGAGGTCCTACCAGCAAGATCATAGTCAAAAATGTACTAAAGTTCATCCAGATCTGAAAAGTCAGATGTTACCCAGGCTGGAGCCACCACATCCCAGCAAAACCACCCCAGCTCCAAGCCTGGACCATGCACTGAGTGTCTGAACACTTCTAGTGCTGATGGAGTTGTCCTTTTTTGAAGCAATTCAATGGAGTGAAGTCAGTATCTTCCTGCTTCAGGTCAGAGCAAGCTCTCACTGCAGCCCCTGAGCTGGAGATCAGGGGGAGTTGGACCCCATTGGGTCCCCCGACCCCCCTCCTGTCCCAGAAATTTTTACAGCCTTCCACAAGTGGCCCAAACTTGCTCCTCAGGCCTCCAGGTCCTGCTCCGCTCTCCCCACAAGCGACAAAAAATAAGGGCTGGGAATTTGTTGCAGGTTAATTGGGGTTATTTCGTATTAAAGCCCCTTTGCCTCTGTAAACCGAACCCTTGCCGTGCAGCATCGACGGTTTCAACGTGCAGAGGGGGTTTGTGTTCTGCAAAGGAGCTGTGGATGCTTCCCCATCAGCTCCTGTAGCCCCAGGTGACTCTCCTGGCCCACAGAGGACATGCCACCTCTCGACCTGTGTCCCCTCCTGCTGTGGGTCACATCAGTTGGGAGGTGAGGAATCCCAGATCCTCTTGCCTCGAGGTGAACGCTGGGAAAGGTGCCATCCTGGAGCCCACCTAGATGGCATCTGGAGGAAGTCTGCATGCTCTGGAGAAGATGCCTGTCAGCTGGGAACTGTACCCAACGCCACTGCAGGGGCATACCAAACCAGCTCCCTCCAGGCAACCCTTCTTGCCACAGATCTCACACCTCCAGGATTCCAGCCCCACCTTGGCAGCCATGCCGGATGGTGACCGTGCCAGGAAGCATAAAGGCTCTGGGTGGCTTTTTCCACTCCTGGCTGTGCCAACACCCAGCCCCTGCTCCCACCGGCTGCCTTCACCTCTGGAACCTCTCCACCTCCCCACTGCCCGTGCTCCTGGCACCCAGCCCGGCACCGCCTGGGTTAACGGGAGGCAGTTGGATGGAAAAGGCCCTTTTTAACTCTAGCAGCAGATAGGGAGAAGAAAAAGCACTAGAATCATTTATCTGGCTCACAGTTTTGCTAATGCCCTCGGCTTTAGGCCAGCGTGAGATACTATGAGGTAAATCGGCCAAGCCGTGCTACACAAACATTTCAAAACAGAAAGATATTTTCAGGCTCTTGCAGGAATCCAGCCTCCCCCCTTGCCCCACACGGGGTTACTGCAGGATTCGGCCCAGTTTGTAGCCCACTGTTCATCTGAGGGTGCTCACAAAGCAGGAGAACTCGGGCCAAAAGGCAGCGCTCGGATTTGGCACGGGGCTTGTCGCACGATGCAGCCACCTTGGCACTGCCCGGGCACCCTGCAGAGCATCCCCAGGGCACCACAGTGCCCAGCCACAGCCTGCACCGTGTGCCCGGGGAGCTGAGGAGGGGGGGAGAGCAGAGGGCAGGGCTGGAGCTGGGCAGCAAGGGGAATTTCCCAGGGGAGAAAATGCCTTCATGGTCCCTTTATGGGTAGGCAGCGCTTTCCTCTTAACATCCAGGACTTCACTGGGGAGGCCACACCTCGAATACTTGGCTCAGCTTTGGGTCACTCACTCCAAGAAGGACCTTGAGTGTCTAGAGTGTGTCCAGAGAAGGGCAACGAAGCTGCTGGGGCAGGGTCTAGAGCCCAAGTGTGGGGAGGAGCAGCTGAGGGAGCTGGGGGTGCTGAGCCTGGAGCAAAGGAGGCTCAGGGGAGACCTTCTGGCTCTGCACAGCTCCTGACAGGAGCCTGGAGCCAGGGGGGGGTCGGGCTCTGCTCCCAAGGAACAGGACAAGAGGCAATGGCCTCAAGTTGCCCCAGGGGAGGTTGAGGTTGGCCCTGAGGAACAATTTTTTTCCCCGTGAAGGTTGTCCAGGCCTGGCCCAGGGCAGTGGTGGAGTCCCCATCCCTGGAGGGGTTTCTAAGCTGTGGAGATGTGATGCTGAGGGCCATAGTTTAGAGATGACTTAAGAGTGCTGGGGGAATGGTTGGACTCAATCTTAAAGGTCCCTTCCAAACAAAGTGATCCCAGGACCTGCTGTAGGTGCAGTGGTGCTCCAGGATGAGCCTCTCCAGCCACACCAGGCTGTGGGGCTGCTGAAGAGCCTGGTGGGCAGAGGCAGCCCCTCCTCTGCCTGCACAAGGGACGGACACTCACGCTGGCCCATCCTGTTCTGCATGTGCAGAAGACCTCAGAGCCTCCTGCATCTATCTGCAACCCCAAAAGCAAAACTCTTCTGTCATGGGCACCCTAGAGAAACCTCACTACCCTCCTATGGTTTATCCTCAGCCCAGCCAGGCTGTGGGCTTGCCCACCCTGAGGCTGGCAGTGTGGGGGGCGAGGGGAAATGCAGACAGGCCCCTTCAGAGCTGCTCTCCCAGGTCAGCCCCTGGCCCAGCGACGTGTCCAGCACTGAGCCCTCACGGCCTCCAGCCAATGGCAGGTTGGGCAGAAGGCTCCAGCACATCATCCCCACACCCCCCGACAGCAAAATCGGCATACGCTGTCCTGGGGCCACTTTCAGCTCCCCCCCTGGGCACCGGTGCCAGCACCAGCAAGAGGCAGGAGCAGCAGGACCCTTCCCCTGGCTTTTGGCTGACCCCAGAGCCCACAGCCACCGAGCCACTGGCCCTGAGCCCTGGCTGCAGTCCTGGAGCATCCACCGGCACCGCATCGTCCCCCCTCCGCCTGCATCCCCCCCGGGAGCCCCGGCGCCTTGCTGGAGGGCACGGGCTGAATCATCCAGTAACACAGAAATCTCTGAGTCCTCTTTAGATGTCCCAGGAGGAAGGAGATCTGAGGGAAGGCAGCGGAGAAGATGCCTGCAGCAATGTCAGTGCTAGAACAGCCAGGCTGACAGGATTCAGAGCGGGGATTAAGGTTGGGATCAGGGATGTGGGGAAAAGGAAAAAAGACTCTGGCTTCCAGGCACACCTCCGCTGGGTTTGTCTTCTGGTTTGCTCCAGAGGACGGGCTCTGGGCTTTAAAAGGCCCCCGAATGCCTTCCTGAAGAGGCCAAGGTTCACCTCGTTGAGGTTTGAGAGGTTTGGGAAGATGCAGTGGGCATGTCCTGCTGTCCCTGCTGCAGCTGGACTGCTGGCAGTGGGGAGAGGCTGGGTGGACCAAACTCTGTCCCATGGGAGGATGCATTAAGCAGCCCAGGGCAGCCGTGGGTGCCTGGGGAATATCTGCCTTTCCACGGGGCTTTCTGAAAGGTCACTGTTCCTCTTCCTGGCCAAACTGCTCCCATTTCCACCCTCCGTGGTGCTTCTCAGCCAGGCCATCTCTGCCTCCCTCCTGGGCAGGGCCAGCAGGCACAGAGGGGTGGTGACAACTTTCTTACCAGCTCCAAATCCCTTTGCTCTAAGGTGGCATTTTACTGCACATGGGAAAGCAGAGCAGCTGCTTCTCCCCATGCTCCAGCCCCTGCCAAAAACAGGACCACAGGTCATGGGAACCTCGAGGAAAGCAAGAAAGGAGGAGGAAAAGCCAGGCCAAGGACCCACTGTAGGCAGGGAGCATCCCAATCCTCACAGCTGCTGCCTGTCCCCTGCTTGCTTCCCACCATGTCACCAAGAAGAGTCCACTTGTCATCCAGTGTCACAACTTTGCTCTGCTTCCCCATCACTTCCCCAGGGTCTGCCATGCCTCTGGCAAGCAGAGCTGGAGGTTCACCTTTGCAAGGGTTCCTCTGGCGTCCTCCTGCTCCAGTTGCAGCCCCCAAAGGACAGGCACTGCTGCATTTTCCTGGGGCGGAGGAGACAGAGGACATTTTAGACTAGGAAAAGCAAAACCTACCTAAAACTGCATTTCCAAGGAGAAAAATAAAACCAAAACACAACACTTCTGACCCAGATGGGGTAGGGTGGAGGGTCCCTGGGCTGGTCTCAGCCCTGCATCACAGCTGAGCAATCCCAGGCCCTGGTGCCCCCCTCACACACCCAGCCCACTCCTCCTGCTCTTATCTCTGGGGCAGGGAAGGGGCTGTGGGGTCTCTCTGTGCTGTGCAGGATGCTGTGCAGGCCCCAAACACTCTCCAGAGCACCGGCAGGGCTGCTTTAATCCACAGGCTCCACAACCGTCCAGGCAATATTTCCAGTCAAAGCAAACCTGGACTCCCTTCCCTTCAGCCTATTTCTCTCCCTCTTCCTCACCTTCACCCCCCTCCTTCTCTTATCTCTGACCATTAACTTTCTCCCCAGTGCTGCCCACCCCCCTCCCTCCCCTCCTCGGGGCTCCTCCGGGTGCTTTTCCCTGGGTTTCCACCACCAGCCCCCCACACACCCCGGGCTGATGTGAGCAGCTCAAGGACACAGAGCCCGACACGGCCCCGGAGCTGCTCACGAGACACCCGACGGTCCTCACGCTCCAGCAACCTCCACTCCACCCTTCTGACTCCCTTTCTGAAGCTCCCTCCTTCCCCCCATCAAGATAGAAAAGGTACCAAGTTTTTCCTTCACATCCCTCTTCCCCCTTCTCCCCTCGATTCGCAGGATCCAACCCTCTGTTTTCAAGGGTTTGGGGTTTTTTTTTCCCCCTTCTTTCCTACCCCTCTCTCTCTCCTTTTTTTTTTAAATTTAAGTTTTTCTTTTAACTTTCAAGGTCAACACGGACAGACAATGCCACCAGTGCCTGTTTGATATGTGAGCGCTATTGGCGTCCATTGCCACGGTTTCCGTGGTAACACAGTAACCATTAATTTTCAATTAAAGTAGACAAAAAGCCCGATGACAGCTCCAGGTCTGCTGAAGATGTCAAGAATCCGTATTAATATACAGCAAGAGAGCATAATTGTGTGTCCATCTTCCCGAGCAACGAAAATGGAGGGATAATTACCAGCTAGAAAGCCACTCTGTAATTTTGTTCTTACTGTCACCACAACCCTACATATTAGCATAAATTAAAAGCAGGGTTTATTGTTACCAAAGTGCATTGATATTTCCAGCCTATTTTCTTCCTTTTAACTGTTTGTTGTTGATGAGTGACTCCTGGACACATGGTGGGTGAGCCCACAGGAGCAATCGAGATGCCAGAAAGTAATGGATGAAGCCTTGGGATGCCACCCAGGTGGAAGGAAGGGAAGAAGAGCACGATGATCCGTGGAGGTGGGTAGATAAATCCCAGAGCTGTCTGCAGCCCTCTGCCATCCTCCAGATACACGATGAGCTCCTGTCCCCAGCGTGGTCCATCCCAGCTCAGCTCCTCCACAGGCAACGGGGTGGGGGCTCTGCCACACGTCCCCATCGCCACCTCCTCGGGCTTCGCCTTGGAGCTGGAGCAGGGGTGAAGTCCTCGACTGCAGCACGCTTGGTGACAGCTGCTGAATTCATGAATTTAAGTGAATGGAAAAAAGCGGGTTCCTTGTATCATATCCAGAGAAAGCTGTCCTTCAAAAGGAAATTTGGTGTAATTACCCTTAAGGGAGCGATCCTCACTCAGTCAGTCACAACACTGACCCGCTGCTAGGATCTGACAGGGAAATTACAGGCTGTGTACTCAACAAAAGGGGCTTCCTTCCTTCTTAGAGGAAAGATGAAATGCTGAGGTTTGAAAAGAAAAGTATTGGCTTCTGGGTTTTAAATCAGTATCTCGCACAGGGCTTTCCTTCACGCAGAAATCAGGAGGGGGTGGAGGAGAACCAAGCCAGGGAGGGGAATGGGCGTTCTGTGGGCTGGAAAAAGAACCAACAAGCTCCAAATTTCCACTGTGCAGAGAAAGGAGTTTCTCAGGAGCTTTCATGATATGCAGCGGGGCAGTGGGCATGGATGGCAAAGAGCAGAAGTGAGACAGCCTTGCCAAGAGGTCTGCTGCTCATCTCCATCCTGCTGCAGGAGCTGTGGCATTGCACCAAAGCCAAGACCAGCCCCAGTATCTAACCTGGTGGCTCTTCCTGAAGAGCCCCAAAGCTGGGGAGGTCACAAACTCCCCTCAGATGCTGTCACTACTCCAGGTGGGGATGGGCTTGGAGAAACCTCTGTAGCTCCCTCTCGCAGATAAGGAGGGACTAAAGCCCTCTCTGATCCTTTGGTTTGCATCTACAGGTGCTCAGATGGTGAATTCCCAGAGGACTGGAGAAGTCAATCATAACATCTATGATTAAAGGCACGGGGGGATTAGTCAGAATAAATTGATACGCAGAAAAATACACAAATAGATTATTAAGCATTCAATTTGTAAGGAGCTAAGGGATAATGACACAGAGATGGGGTGGTCCGGAGTACTGTGTCAGGGCTGTTTGTTTCTGTGCTGAGGTGGTTGGTCTGGCTGGAACAGGGAGAGCAGCAGAGGCAGCACAGACCCACTGCAGGAGGGCTTCGGTGCAGCCCCCCAACATTCTCCCAAGGGAATGGAGGTAACAAGGTCTCCAGATGAAGTCATTACCCTACAGAGGCATGGCTGGGTGGGAAACCACACCAGGAGTTAGCAGCAGCTTGCTATCCATCAGAAAGGACTTTTCCAGGGCTGAGGTAGGAGGGGTTGTCCCCAGCTCAGGCCTGGTGGTAAGTTAAGGTGCATGCAGAGTACATGAGCAATGTCTGTGAGAGGGACTGCTGCTTGGGGGGACAGGGCTTCAAACCCAGCTCAGCAAGAACAGTGAATGACCTAACGAGCTGCAGGCAGGCCAAAGGGATGGGGAACCAGCAGCAAAAACCCAAACTGTGATTTTCTGCACAATGCTGGTGAGCCAGCAGCTCACCCAGGAGCAGTGAGGTTTAGATTCGATCACAAGCTCAGTATGAGGCAACAAAGCACCCAGCACAGACAGAGCCCACATCAGGGTGCCAGGCGTGCTGCAGGGCTCAGGAGGGAGGCTGGTGAGCTGGAGGAGTTCAAAGACAAGCAGAGAAGCAATGATAAGAGGCTTGGAAAACATGACCCATGAGGAGAGATTGGAGGAGCTGTGTTTAGTCTGGCCTGGAGAAGGCGAAGGAGGGCAGATGATAACAGCCTTGCAGTATAAAAGGTTGCTGTGAGGAGGCCAGGGATCAACTGCTCTCCATATTCCTGGAGCAGAAGGGGGCTTCACTTGCAGCTTTAGGACAGGGAGAATTTTGTACAAAGGCTCTGCAGTATGTGACCAAGGGAGGTCACAATCTTTTTCATAAGAAGACTTGAGAGGTTGGAGGGAGGTGTTGATGTCACAGAGACCTGACCCACAGAGCATCCTCTGCCAGGCAGCACCGACCTGGCTCACAGAGAGGTGCAGGCTCCAGACCCAGGCACAGCAGGGTTGAGTGCTCCCCCAAAAATTGTCTTGAAAGTTTATGTTTGTGGTAGGACTAAAATGAAGATTTCCATAACAAACTTTGAGGTTCTTCACCAGGCAAGTGATCTGAACAGACAGTTCAGTGAGTAACTAGGGTAAATACAACAAACATTGCTGGGCTTGGCCAAACTGAAACACTTCAAAAGCAGGTCAGCTTTAGCAATCTTTTCAGATTAGGAATAAGAAAACAGGAGCAGGCTGAGAGCATCTCACTTGTGCCGTTGAGAAATGGGGGGACAGTTCTAAAGGGATTTGTTTCGAGAACATTTAGTGCCTCTAACACTACAAAAACATGACAACAGTTCTAAAAGCTCAGAACAGGATCATCTGATTTTCTGTAAACAAAACCCTCAGCCAGTTGAAAGGTTTATTTTTGCCTCTTCCAAACTCCAGTTCATGCTAATTAAAGTTTCTTTTCTATCTGTGGGTAGAATTTTCTTTCTAGATCATGAGCTTTGCACTGATTATGAATCTATAGGATGCCTGCAAGAGCTTGGACCCCAACAGCCAAATCCTCAAACCACAGCAGGTTAGGAGAGCAGCCTGTGCACATGTCTGGCTATAAAGCAATCACATATAATTGGACTTGTTACCCAAGTCAAGACTCACCTTCCAGACCGAATGCTCCTGTGATCCACACATGAACCTCATCCCTCATAGGAGGAGTTATGGACCAGTGTGAGCACCCTGCCCTGGAAGGGGCAGATACCAGTGCAGGGAGAGAGAGTCCATCTTCCTGGAGAAACACAACCTTCAGGCTGAGCCCCTTTTATCCAGGTGCCCCTGGGCTGCCCTGTGGTGGGCTCTGAGAGGATTGGCTGCATTTCAAAAGACCCTGGGCCAGATCAGCCGGTGTAAATTGGTGCTACTCCACCAGCACTGGTGTGAAGGTGCTGATCTGAACCAGCTGAGCTCTCAGCTCTCAGTATTTCATTTCCACCTGGCAGGGTCAGCTGTTTGCAGCATTTCCCCTTCACTTCTCAAGTCCAGTGGATGTGTAGGACACTCTGATCCTGACCCCAGGATTTGTCCTAGAAGTGGCAGTAGGAGCACTGAGGACACCTGGGAGATCTGTATGTGCTATTGGGGTCCCTCAGAATAAGGGGAGATGCTATAAGTGTTATTCACGTGCCCAGCTCAGCTGATGGATACTGCAAACCCTCCCAGAGCAGGAAACAGGCCAAATTCTGCTTCTTGTTACACAAGGGTAAATCTAGAGCAAGTCCCTTCGGGTTGCACCTCCTTCCCAGAGATGGGCTGCTGAGCATCCACGTCTTGTTTAGTTTAGGGAGGGAAAAAGCCATCCAGATGATTTGCAGGGGCAGGTCTGAAAGGGAAGGTGACAGAGTCAGCTTGTCACCAGGGAAGTCTCCGCTCCCCTCTTTGCTGGAGTGCTCGAGGGCAGACTGAGCACCCCAAAAACCTCTCCCTTGCAGGAGGGTCCTGGGTGTGGGACCCCGTGGGTGCTGAGTGCTGGTGCTGGGGTGTGTACGTGGCTAGGACAGGCTGCAGGCAGAGCTGCTCTTGGACCTGCATGGGGCCAGCCACGATTGAAATCAGTTGGATATTAGGAAGAATTTCTTCCCTGAGAGAGTGGTTGGGCACTGGAAGGGGCTGCCCAGGGAGGTGCTGGAGTCACCATCCCTGGAGGGCTTCAAAAAAAAAGGAGATGCAGCACTTGAGGCTGTGGCCTAGTGGATAGGGAGATGTTGGGAGGAAGGTTGGACTTGATGATCCTAGAGGTGCTTTCCAACCACAGGGATTCTCTGATTCTGTTCTATGAAAGCAAGACGTGAGGAAGGCACGTCCCCAAGCCTGGTGCTGCTGCTCCTCTGGGGTGCTGCAAGAGCCCCGTGTCCCCTCGGCTCTCCCAGGACCGTCCCTTCTCTGGGATCTCCGTGGTGGGGATGTGCCAGCGTGCTGCCAACCACCTCCAGCTCTGCTGCCCTACAGCCAGTGTCACCTGAAACACAACACACCTTCACCCAGCTCTGCTGAGCTGCCTCCAGGCTGTTCCCAGCTGCAGCTGAAGGCTCGGCGTGGGCTCGGGAGGTGACTTGGGGCTCCCGGGTCAGCCCCAGGCTGCTGCATGGCCAAGGGCACCCTGGGCTGAGCTTCACCCCTCTGCTTCCCGTGGCTCTGTGTCCTTCCTTCCTCCCCTTCCCTCGGTGGGGCTTGTTTAGTTTGCAGCCTGTCCAGGCGGGGAATCCCCCAGCAGACATTTATCTCCCCAGTGCCTGGCACGGGGATCTCAGCCGGGACCTGTGCACAGCAGAGAAGTGCTGACACCCCCCGGAGCCCTGGCACACCCTGGAGCACCCGTCTGGCTTCAGCCCCAGCTGCAGCCCAGGGCTCTGCCTCACACCCAGCCCCGAACCCCCCGGCTCCCAAAACACCCCAGTTCATGCAGCCAGAGCCAGCAAAGGGTCAAAAAGATCCCAGTCCTCCTCTCCCCCCCTTGATATAAATACCAGCCTACCAGTCGACACAGAGTACATACATCTTAAACAAACACTTGGCTGGGCTGTTTATCTCCACAGCCTTTAAACAAACTCTTTCAAAGGTTTCTGCTGATATGAGAGATTTACTGAAAACCATTCGCCCTTCTTAAAAGCCTCTCAGTTTATGCTGCTATGGGTGAAACGAATAGTGTTTTAGCCTGGAGTTTTCTGTCTTCTGACCGCATGTTTATCCGAGGGGCCACTGCTGGCTTTGATACGAGAGCAGCACGGACACAAATCTTTACGAGGGAAAATATAAAATAAACCCAGAAACTCCCTATGTGTGTGTGTGTGTGTGTGGCACGGGCGGAGGGGACCAGGCAAGGGAGGGGGGAATGAAAAGCTTCACCCTCGTTGGTGCCACGCTCAGCATCTCCAGCCTGTGGCTCCAGCATCCCACGTTGCTGTCCCACGGTGTACATTATTCCCATGAAATTTATCATCCCAGCCATCGGTGTGGGGCTCTCTGAGGTGATTTATCTCTAGCAGCTCCCGTGGCAGAGAGCTCAGCACCTCCACGGGGCACGCCGCCGTCACGCCGATCGCTTGGCAGAGCGGGTTTTATTGCACCAAAAAGTGGAGACATCAGAGTTCCTGCCGGAGCAGCGAGGATGTCTGCACAGCCTGAGGCACTTTATATTGTCTCGGAGCATTTTCAGCCCCATTTCACAGGTGGGGAACCTGAAGCAGAGGGAAATGATGTGCTCAAGGACACTTGGGAAGTAAAGCAGAGGAACTGGACCTGAGTTTAAATACGAGATGGTCCTGCTTCAAGTAAGGGTGATCTGCTAGTTCTGACTCCAACATGAGATGAAGAAATGGGGGAAGACAGATTGAAAGTGCTTTTGGAGGAGCTGAACCATTCATTGGGAAAAACATTCTCCCAGAGTGCTTAGAAATCCCAACTTGAAAACCACACCTGATTTTAAACAGGGCTTTTTGCCTCTCACCCATGACTTTGCATTGGCTGTGCCAGTTTTCAGCCAAATCCAGAGGTCCTCACACAGGTTGGGAGGGTTTGTCAAGCTGGTCTGCACAGTGGGCAGAGCTGATGCCTCCTGAGACCTGGCAGTGCCAGCCAGGAGTCACCCCAGGGGTGGTTTCAGGCCTGGGAGCCCCTGGTGCTCCTGTCCTCTCTGCAGGCAGGGAGAAGAGCAGCATGTGGGGGCACAGGGCTGTCCCCTGGGGTCCTGCCAGTGGGGAGGGCTGGGGGTGTTGGGGCAGGAAGGCTGGATGCAGCGGGATGTGCTCGGAGATGCCTGGGAAAGGTGGAAAGCAGACCTGGCACCCTGTGTGCTGGCTCCTGGCACCACAGCCGGGGCAGCTGGCAGGAGAAGGGGCACTTTCTGTCCTCGCTTGTACCCGTGTATATCCAGGACATCTGCTTCAGTGGGGCTTCTTCTGCAGGCTCTGCTGGGCTCTATGCTGAAGCCCAGGCTAATTCCACCAAAGCCTGGCACCCACAGCAGCATCATGAGGAGATTTTGGCACAGCTGTAGCTCAGGAGAGGATGTGGCGTGGCACGATCCAGGCTCCTGCCACAGCCCCAGGTTTAGGGGGGATGCTGGCCAGCCAGCTCAAGTGTCCCAGGTCACTGTCCATGTGGCAGCAGCTGCACACTGGACTGTCCCAGGGGGGTGCACAGGGTGCCTCTGCCCCAGGGTGGTGCCTCTGGCCTGGTGCATCCTGAGCTGTCTCAGCAGCCCTGTGTGCTGGGCAAACCAAACAAAGACAGTCCCTGCCCCAGAGACCCTGCAATCTAGCAGCAGGTTGAAACGTTCTTTCTCTCTTTTTTCCCAAGCAGTTTATGTTGCTTTCTCCAGTGTTTTCCAAGATGATCCAGCCTTTGATTTGCCCCTGCTGCACCGTGCCCTGCAGAGGCAGACTCTGCTCCCTGGTCCCCAGCAGCCGCGGCTCCGCAGCGTTACGTGTCGTTTCTTATTTACCCTCCTCCCTCGCTTATGACACACTCAGGGAGAGACCTGTTTGTTGTCAGTGTGACACCCACGTTGGTAAACAAGGCGAGTTTACCCAGCCATCAATCAGGGAGTTATCGATAGCGGGCACTGCTTTCCAATGGCAGGAACAACCTGGGGCTGGCTGAGAGCTCGGAGCGGCACGGGCGATGCTCTCGTCCCCTATCCTTGGGGTCTCTGCCACGCAGCCAGAGGACAAGGGTCTGTCCTTGCACTGCTGAAAATCACCTCCCTGCAAGGCAGGCCCTGCAGGGAGAAGGTTGCGATCGGGTCTCGGCTCCTAAAGGTTTTATTTTATTGCTTTATGGAGATTTTTCCTCCTCTGTGGCTCTCCAGCTCCCTGGATCTCCCAGTGGTTTGGCAAGCCGGAGAGAACAAAGCCACACGACAGGTTTCAGAGTAAACACCAGCTATCATGAGACTCCTGATACAATTGCAAAAGCTCTGGCCACCCAGCCATACTTGGAGATATGACCTTGATACCCCAGCAGGCCTGGAAGACAGAAGGTGAATAAAGAAGACCCCAACAAATGCACTGGGGGCAGCCACTCCAGCACCATGGCACGGGCTTTTCAGCCCATTTTGGAACAAGCTGGAAGCCTCACATGGGATTTGTCAATGCTGGCATTGATGGGTCTGCTCTCCCATCCCTTCCCCGGCCCCTCAGCTCAAGGCAGGAGAAGCTTAGATGCTTCTGGGTCTCTCATGAGCACAAGGTCCAAGGCTGTGGGGAGGGAGGAGGATGAGAAAGACTGTTCCCAGATGTCTCTCTGCTCCACTGTGCACACAGAGACGTGGAGATAGGGTGACTCGGGCTTCTCTGGGGATAAAAGGTGGTTTCGTATGCTCTGCGTTTAGGAGAAACCCGGCAAAAGACCAAAGGTCAGGAGAGAAATGCTGGTATTTATTTATCCAAGAGAGCTTTGTGAACAACATGTATTTGGGAGCCTTTCGAAACAACATAACTCACCCTAGAGAGCTGCTAAACCAGTTTGGTAGCGACACTCCTGCACATGGCTGGGCAGAGGCACGGGCAGCACCAGGGTCTCCTGGCACAGTGGGTGCAAGGGCAGCTGGAAAAGCAGCCACCCACCTCAGATCCACCTCACAACTCACCCCAGACCCCGAGGGGGTCCGGGCAGATGGCACTTCCCTGAGAGCCCCCCAAAGTCGTGTTTCTAGCGCAGGGGAGAGCCTCGTTTTTGGGTGCTTTTTGGTTAACCTGGGCTGAGCAAAGGCCAAGAGACGTGGCCTGACAACCGGGGCTGAGCAAAAGCCAAGAGATGTGGCCTGACACTGGGGTGAGGGGTGGGATGAGCTCTGCTCCAGGTGGGAACCAAGGGAACAAAGCAAAAAGCTGCTTTCCTAGAGAGGAAACTTTGGGGCGTTGCCCTTGGGCTTTTTAGACCCTGGATTTCTGGCGTTTGGTTTAATGGGGCAGGTAGGTGTTTCTCCTTGGGAATCCATGAGCCTGGGGTGCTCCAGAACTCTGCACCAAACCCTGACTGTGCTCAGCTCCAGATCAGTAGCCACTTTTAAAAACCTGTGGCCAAAACATGGAGCAGCCTTTGTGTGGTCGGTGTGAGAGCAGGGCCCAGAAGGAGTTGGGGTGGGCGGAACGCCTCCCTTATTGGAACCTGTCCCTGCTTTGCTCACTGTTCTGCTTGGAGCCAGAGTGCAGATGAACTCCCCAAAGCTCAGCTGGGCAAAGGCTGGGACAGGAGTGGGAGCCGGGCACTGTGCTGGCATATCACTTGTGCTGATGTTTCCAGCACCTTGGAGTCATTCCATAAAAAAAGGACATAAAAGGATAATATAGATATAAAAGTAAAATATAGAAAAAGATTTTCTCTGAAACCTCTCCCTGCTGTGCTGGTCCTGGTGGGATCCCCAAAGCTCAGCTGGGCAAAGGCTGGGACAGGAGTGGGAGCCGGGCACTGTGCTGGCATATCACTTGTGCTGATGTTTCCAGCACCTTGGAGTCATTCCATAAAAAAAGGACATAAAAGGATAATATAGATATAAAAGTAAAATATAGAAAAAGATTTTCTCTGAAACCTCTCCCTGCTGTGCTGGTCCTGGTGGGATGTG
>NW_008600213.1:0-2263 GCF_000691845.1 Merops nubicus
GTCCCTGCTCCCTGCAGGGGGTTTGGGCTAGATCAGCTTTGAAGGTCCCTCCCACTCAAACCAGTCTATGGTGCTATGAAATTTCCATCTTTAAAATCAGGTCAAGAGCCCAGCCCTGCCTAGGATAAATGGAGGAAAAATGCTTAAGGCTGGAAGACTGTTTCTGATTCCCAGGGCTTGGGAATCCGGGTGGGCAGGTCTGCTGGAGCTGGGGATGAAACCTGGGGGAAAGGCCTGCAGCCAGCCCAGCGTGTTGGCAGGTTTGGGCTGAGGGACAGGGCAGCAGGAAAACCTCCTGCACAACCAGGTCGAGCATCTGCCTCCCCTCAGACCTGTGACAGGAGGAGACAGAGTCAGGCTGGGGCTGCCATAGCAGGAGGGGCTCTGGGGAGAGAGGGAATCGCATGGAGAAAAGGAAAACTCATCCCCAGAACAAGCCCGTGCTGAAAATAATCACTGACTAATTTTATGTCTTTATGATTGGCTTTTAACTGCCAGTTATTAAAGACAGGGAGAAAGGAGATTATGTCCTGGTGGGAGGATAAATGAGCGTTGCCATAGAAGCGAGGGGATGCTGCAGCACAACTCCATCTGCCTGGACCACCAGCCACGACGCCACGGCAGGGCCTGCGTGTGCCTCCGAGGCCAGCTCACGGCCTGGGGAGTCACAGGAGACAGATTGGTGTTATCAAGCCCAAGCCTGAGAGTCAATATTTAGCCCGACACAGAGCACAGCCTGTGCTGTAAGCAATTCCCCCCCCAGCTCCTCCATCAGCACCTTTCTCTCCGCCTGCTCTCAGCCAGATCGTGTTTCCCCCTCTCTGAGCTAACCCGGTCCCAGAGACACTTTTATCAGTCTCAGGGCAAGGGAGAAGTTGAGATTTGGGGGTTTGAGGGGTTAGGAAAGCGTTTCCCTCTGGGAATCTCTTTCCTACATGGGCCTGGGATAAGCTGGCTGATGGAGAAGGAGGCTTTGCAGCTCAGAGGAGCTGCTCCGAGCTAAATGCGGAGGCAGCCCCGCTCCTGATCCCTCCCTGCTGCAGGAACGGGGTGTTGAAAGCTCCTGGAAATGGTGAGGAGAGCTCTCTGCCCCGTGCCCTGTGCAGGGCCGAGGTGGGAGGACGTTTTGCCTGAGCTCTGTGTGCAGACGTTGCCCATTCAACCCCTGGGTCCTTTCCTGGAAGGACCAACTCAGGCACAGGAGGCAGGAAAACGCTCTGGAACCTGCAAGCACCATGGGAAACCCATGAGCTGACTGGAGCAAAAAACGAGAGGAGTCCCCTCGGTGGGTGTGCCCACAGGCCTGGCACAGCATGGGGGGCTGTGTTTGCAGCCCCAGCCCAGGCTCCATCTGCCCTCGGCTCCTGCCGCCCGCTATTTATTGCCCAGCAGAATCCCCGGCGTGCTCGGTCCTGTCTCTGTCAAAGAGGGGAAATCCCTGCCCTGGAAAGCAGCCGACGTGCTCCCGAGTTCATCCACGTGGTCCTTAAAGCAGGACCGTGACCTGGTCTCAGCAGGTGCCCAGAGCCCTGGGAAAAGGCTCAGTCCCTCCGTGCCCACTTTATTCCTCCTTCAGATCTGGCAGTCAAAGACCTTTCACACCTCTGCTGCAGAAGCACGTCAGTCCTGCAGATGTGAAACATCCATTACAGGGATTTTTTTTTGCTTTTAAACCTGAAACCTTTCAGAAGCAGCTCTTTGCAAGAGAGGATTCCTCAAAGCAGGATGAGGCCAAGATATGCCAGGCTGGTACCAGCCACGGCTGCATCTCATCCCCTGGGACAGGCACTTCTGCCTGAAGCTATGTCTGAGGCTCTGGGTCACCTGGCACAGGCAGGGCCAGAGCCTGATGGTCTTTTTCAGCTCCCCAGATGAGAGATGCTCCATCTCCTCCCTACCTCCTGTGAGTGGGCAGCTGCAGTGAGGACCACATCCCTCCCCACCTCCCCAGGAGGAGCCTGTGGTTGTGACCGGGGAGTTCTGCCCACCTTGGGAATCCTTGGGGAGCTGGCTGCAGGAACAGGTACCACTGGAGGCATCAGAGGCAAAGGACCTGCTCTAAACACTGGCAAAAAAACGGTTTTCACCAGGCTTATCTAAGCACTGCTGATCCCAGGGGATCGCTCCTCGATCCTTCACCACCTTCTTCGCCGTGCCTGGCAGGCTCCTGATCTCCCTGTTTGCAGGTTCCTGATCTCCCTGTCTGCAGGGTCCTGATCTCCCCATTTGCAGGCTCCTGATCTCCCTGTCTGCAGGTTCTTGA
>NW_008600213.1:2718-3022 GCF_000691845.1 Merops nubicus
GCATCCATCCCCCCGCTGGCTCGGGGGCATGTCGGGGAGCACACAGCCCTTTCTCCCCTCCCCGTGCTCTCGGGGAAGGGACTCACAGAGGGACGAGCCACAACCCAGGCGCCCTTGAGACCCGGAGCCCCGAGGCAGCCCTGCCGTGGATGCCTGGGGCTGAGCTGCCTTTTTTGGGGCCCGGTGATTGGGTGCTATTTTGCTCCGGCACCGTTGGGCAGCTGTTGCTGTATATTACCCCGCAGAGCTGGAGCCAGCCGGGGGGCTGGAGGCAGGACGGCGGCGCTGGTCGGGCCCCCGGGCG
>NW_008600213.1:3165-5347 GCF_000691845.1 Merops nubicus
GTAGAGGCAACCCCAGGAGCAGGAAGGTCCCAGCGACAGCAGAGGGGAGTCGATTATTCGTTGAGTGGCTGCAATCTGGTGGATTTCAGAGAGGATCTGGTGTGTGGAGCACGTGTCCGAGGGAGCGGGAGGCGCCCGGGAGGGGATGGGTGGGTCGGGAGTCGGGAGGGCTCCCGTGCAGGAGCTGGTGTGAGCCACGGGCTGGAGCTGGGCTCTGGGGCTGTGGGTGACCGTGGCAAAGTGGCCCTGGCAGCAGTGGCCATCCCTGGCATCGGTGGCCATCCCTCCCCTGCTTGAGCTTGGTGCTGGAGCTGGTCTGACAGGAACCGATCCCAGGAAGCTTGTTCCTGCAGGGGACACAACTCGTCCTGGCTGGGGATGAGGATCCCATGCGGGCTGTAGAGCCCCAAAATTCACCCACCTCCTGCTGGGACCCAGACCCCTGTCTCCCCTCCGAGGGGAGCACACCCAGACACGGAGCTGGGCAGCTCTGGGGCCATGTTAACACCAACCCTGGCAGCTGTCATGGCAGAGCCTGGACGTGCCCAGGGGCTGGGGGTGGTTTGGTCTCCTCCATCCAGGTGAAACCCAAGGGATGGAGGTGTGGGAGCAGCCCAGCACCCCACGGCAGGGCACAGAGCTCAGCCAAGGGCTGGGGACCACAGCGATGGGCTGTGGGGCACTGCTGCCCAGCACCACCTCTGCTGCCCACTGACTGCTCAGCCTTTGCTTTATCCCTCTTGGTTTGGTGAGAGCCCCTTGGTGTGACATGGCAGCAGGTCCCTGTGAGGTGTTGGAGACAGACTGGGGATGCCCTGAGGCCACCAACACGCTGCCAGGGTGGGCAGGGAGCACTCAGAGGCAGGTGAGGAAGGGTGGGAGGAAAGGTACCTTGTCCTCACCACCAGCCCATGGCCAGGAGGTTCTGGCCGTGGCCGTGCCAGCACCACTGCCCTGGGGCTTGAGGCCCTGCAGAAGAGGGCTCAGCCTGGCCAAGGTGGCTCTTTGTGGTGCCATGGAACCATGGGGTGACTTCAAGGGGCATCCACATAGCACTGACCCTGTGGGGACATCAGCCATGGGCAGGGTGAAGAGGAATAGAGGCTCCAGCCCTCCTTCACCTTCCTCACACTCATCTTTGCTCAAAAACAATGTGAATGGTTGTGTAGCTCACAAACAGAACAAGTGCTTGGGGGAAAAACTCTTGAAGGAAAAATTCTGCATCTTGGTGCTTTCCTAGGGGCTGGGGACCCCTGTAGCCAACATGAGAGTCCTGGGGCAGCTCCTTTGCTTCCCAGCAGAGAAAGGACCAGACTTGACATCTCTAAAACAAATCCAAGATTTTTTTTTTTATTTCCTCATGAAAGACCTTTCAGGCCACGATTCTCCAGCCAAAAGGTTTCCTCTGATTTATTTGTTTTGCTTCCAATATCACGTCTTAGATTTCATCCTGGGAACTGGCATTTTTTTCTCAGCATTCCTTCTTCCACTGGGGGAAAAATAAACCAAATCTGGCTCAGAGGGTGCAAAAATGCCTCCTTCTGGTCAGGGCTTGCAAGGATGAGGCATCCAGATCCCAGCGGAGTGAGAGCTGTGCTCAGAGGTGCTGAGAGGGCCAAGGCCACACTGTTCTGGGACCCTACTGGTGCATCCTCACCCCACAGCTCACCCCAGACCCAGGCACAGAGGATCCCCCAGGGAGCTGGAGGAGCCCAGCACGCTCCCCAGCCCCTCCTTGTGTCCAGCCACTGCAGAGCCCGGGCACCCTCCAGATTCCTCTCCAATATCACACCTGGGAAAAGCCCCAGGAGTCATCTCTGAGCTTCATGGTCCTCTTGGGTGGCTTGAGGTCTTCTCTGAACTCTGGTTGCTCCGCGTTACCTGGAGCTTCTCCTGCTATCTTAGGCTACAGCTTGAGCTGCCTCCAGCCTTCCAAGTTTTGAGGGTGCCCACGGGCACCCCGGGCTGTTCATCCCCCCATCACTGTCCCCTCAGCCACAGCTCGGGGGGACACCCAGCACGGGGACGTTTTGGGGCTCAGCAGCAGGGTGCTGCCCTCACACCCCGACCTCGCCGGCTGCTGCCACGATGCCCGGGGGATTTTTTGTCTGTGTTCCAAAACCTCCCCCTCGCCGGTGACCTGGGGACGTGGCCGGGATGTCCCCGCTCTGCAGGCGGGGGG
>NW_008600214.1:0-1000 GCF_000691845.1 Merops nubicus
CCAAACCACCCCAGAACCTCATCCGGGGTGTCCCCCCCCGGGGCAGCAGGCGCAGGACAGGCTTGGGCAGGAGATCTGGCAAAATGAAAAGTGAGCCTTTTTATTGTGTTACCAATTCACTTCTTAACAACAATTCCACAAAATATTAAACACTGTGCAAGAGATTGGGCTATGGCACACCAGAAACCAGAGATCCCAGGATGCGGACGGGATGAGGAGCCTACGGCACAGACATCGATTGACTTCCTAAGTACAGTCTTTACAAACCTTGATTTGCGTTTGGCAACAAGATCAGAGTTTGGCAAATAATAATAATAATAATAATAATAATAATAGACCAGAGAGAAAAGAAATGAAGAGCGCAAGGTCTCAGACACGTGGCCTCTGTTCCGTGGAGTAAATGCGTTATTTTTTCTTTAACTTTGTTAAATAAAGTTGACTTTTTAAGTCCTCGGAGGCCGGGGGATGGGCTCAGCCCCCGGGCTCCAGCACCGGCCCCACCAGTGCCCGGGTGTCTCGCCAGCCCCCAGACAGGGAGGGGAGGAGAAGGGAAAGGGCCCAGAAAATGAAATAGAAGCGATGTTTCCTCTCTCCCTTTTCTTTTGCAGTCTCTCTCTCTCTGCTCTATTTTTGGCAACGGTTTCACCACGCACTAAAAGGACCCGTCGGGCGGCTCGGGGCGTGTGTTTACCTCCCAAAAAAGGCCTTTGTGGAGCCAGGGCTGCCCCACGCCCGTCAGCGGCACAAGGGAGGCCCCGGCTCCCGCTCCCCCTTCGCCATCTGGAGCACTTAAAAAGTCCTGAAAAGTGTCTTTTTTTTTTTTCTCTTTTGCTATTTTTTCCCTTTTTTTCTTTTTTCTTTTTTTTTTTTTGGCAAATGCACTAACAAAGTACAAGCAGCTACTGTAATTTGCACTTATATTTATGCTATACAAAAACATCTACAGGATGATCACCGATTTACTCAGACGAGGAAAAAATAAAATAAAATAATAATTAAA
>NW_008600215.1:0-1116 GCF_000691845.1 Merops nubicus
CTATGATTCTATGATTTTTCTTTTCTTAAATTGAAGTTGCTAATTCACACTATAGCTGTTAGAATGTTACATGTGTGGCCCATTTCTGTATGGTGGAGGTTTTTTAGTTTATGTATCTTATTTGCTGGTTACCTCTTGTGTTCCACATTTCATGTGAGCACAGGTACACTTACACACCTACCATTACACATGGATTCCCACATGGTGCTGCATTGGCCCTTCCACTGAATAGTGCTTCCTTCCACAGCTCGTTACACCTCTACCAAACGTGTGTTTATGAGGGCACGTGTCACCGGAAAGATAAAACTTTGCTAGAAACAAAACAGGGAACACCTGGCTGAATTTTTGTGATGCAAGGGAGCCAAATATGTTCAGTGTGTGTCAGCAACCATACCTGTCAAGTGCTTCAGGGCTTTTTAAAATACATATTTTTGTTAGAAAAAAAATCCCCATAGATATTGAAATTGGTAGCTTATGATTGCTGAGCTGGACTGTTTCTTAGTGTAGTGCTAATTGCTTAGATTGCCAGTGGTATATTCCAGTTTGTTTTCAGCTGAGCAAAGCAGCAAATACATTTGTGATGGAGCCATGCAATAAATCAGAATTTTGCTATCTTTTTGTATAGATTTTAATTGTGATAATGGTGTTTATTTTAGTAAGATTTGGATTCTGGGTTCTGCTACAAGCTAGGAAGACAATCTAATGGGCATGGTAGACTGGTGCTGTGATATACAGCAAGACATTCCTCCCCTTAGAGTAACAGTTCAAAACCTTGATTCTGCACAAGCATACTAATGTTGAATGCATATGCCTAAAAATAAAAAAAAAAGGCAGCACTCCAGGAAAAGGGCTGGAATACCTAATGAATTCAACCTCTAAAACAATAAACTGTAGAAAGGGTGGGGGCTGGAACTGGACCGTGATGTGCTGTCCCAGTGGCCCGGCTCGCAGTCCTGCCCCGCACTCCTCTGGCAGCGATGTCCCTGCGCGCTGCCTGCGGAGCCGGGCTCAGGGCTCCCCGGGCGGGGACCGGGCACCTGCCCGGAAAGGAGGCGACCACGAAAACCACCTGGCGCGCTCCAAGGCCTTAAGCTTCAGCAGGCTCCAAACCAATCT
>NW_008600216.1:0-1861 GCF_000691845.1 Merops nubicus
GGAAGAGTTATTTTGGGGTAAATACAGGGTAACAGAAGAGAGGGCCGTGCAGAGAGGGCTGTTCCTGGTGGGACAGGAGTGGAAACACCCTTGTTCCCGGGGATGTACAGCAGACAATGAAAATTTTCCAATTAGCAAAACAATGAAGTCAAAGAGTTGCCGAGGCCTCCTGAAACCGATCTGGTGGTCAGAGGAAGGAGCCAAGAGCTGCGCCAGTGTCTGCTGTACCTCAGAACCCTGACACACCAGCGACAGGCCGTTGGAGGGCAGCTCCAACAGGCTGACAAAAAGGGACCACCCTGCTCCAAAGGTGCCAGAGCTGGGTGATTGCCAGAGAAACGTGAAGCTGGTGAAAACCTGCAGTAGCTGGGGGAAAGGTGAGGGTGGCAGGGGGACATCCCCTCCACCCACCCAAATCAAGATGGAAACGACTTGCCCTGCACACACCTCTAAGGAGCAAGTGTGCTGCAGTACACAGCGAGCCAGGCGGGTTCAAACACGGCCAGTAGCAGATGGGGTGGCAATGACTGACCAAGGAGTGTAACTTTCTGTGCGTTTTTACTAACCCTGTAACATGATAAAGCTGTTGGGGTTCTTTGTGTGGTACAATGGCTTTGTGGAATTGCCTCCTTGCACCCATCTTCGTGCAAACTAACTAAATAAAACACCCCTGCTCCGTGTGTGCGTCGGCGTGTGGTGCACCAGGCAAACGACCCCGATTCAGGGACAATACCAGCCTGGAAAGGAGGACTGCAGAGGCCTAGGGTACACTCCTGCCAGAAGGAGGGGGCAGGCAGCAGCACTGCAGGACTTTTTCTGTCCAAGAGCAACCGTTTGGGGACCTAAGGGAGGAGCAGACACACCTCCTTGAATAGGTAACTTGGGGAAGGTCAAACGCTTCTGCTGGTACTGTGGGCAGTCTGAGAACTGAAGGACACAAAGAAGCTCGGGCAGGCAGAGTTACAAGCAGAAACAAAGGGATGGATGAATAGGAGCTGGTAGGCTTCAAAGGCTGGTGTGTACCAGCAGCTCCCAGCTGCAGAAGACAGGGGTGTATTTCTCCCAGCTGAGAGGCAGTTTTGCTGCAGGGGAACTGGGAACAGTGCTGATGAGCTGGACAAAAGTAAAAACGTGCTTCTGATGGAAACAGGCGTTTGGAGCAAAACCATTTCCTTCTCTGTCTCCCTTCTGCCTCTCCTTTCCGTCTGCCCTGGCCCCTTCTCCAGCTGTTTTTCTCACTCTGCGTTTTTCCTTCACCATCTTGGGAAAGTTCCTTTCTCTTTTCTGTCTGCCTGCTTTTGTTTCCTGTTCCTTTCTCTTTTTTTGATTCCCGTCCTGTCCTGCCCTTTTCTGTCTCTTTCTCCATTGTCTTTTGATGAATGCTGTTGCAGCGATGACTTGGGATTTCAGTGCCTGTTGGGAGGGATCTGATGCAACCACAGGGTGGCCGTACCTTGCAGGCGCTCTGCTGCATAAACATCTGCCCTGCGAGCTAAAGACCTGCAGGTTCAGTGTCCCCGAGTGTCTCCCAGTCGCGTCGCCGCCTTCTCCCGTGCCCGGCCGTGCTGTGCCCGGCGCAGAGGAGCCCATGTTGCAGGGAATCTGGTTTTTGGAGCAGTCTGTGCATCTCGCACCCGGCGTGGCTGCCTGCCTCAGATGAAGGGGGCAGCTCCTGCAGCTCAGAGCGAGCTCCCCCTGGCAGGGTGCGGCGGCGCGATGGGAGCAGGGCTCCCTGCCGTGCGCGGGGACCCTTCGGGCCCCTCCTCCCGCGGGCAGGTGCCAGGGGATGGAGGTGCCTCGCAGGGAGGCCAGAACTAGGTCAGCGTCGCTGGGAGCCGCAGCTGGGGTAGGGAGGCGGGGG
>NW_008600217.1:0-25930 GCF_000691845.1 Merops nubicus
GGCAGAGGGGCAGGATCCCCTCCAGCTCCTGTCTAGCTTCTCAGTCCCAGCCCCCCCAGGTCTTTCTCCCCGGGGCTGATCTCCAGCCCTTCAGCCCCAGCTTCTATTGGTACAGGGGAATTACCCTGACCCAGGAGCAGGACCTTGCACCTGGCTGTGTTGAACTTCATGAGGTTCAGCTGGGCCCACTTCTCAAGCTTGTCCAAGCTCCTGTGGATGGATCCCGTCCCTCAGGCCTGTCAGCTGCAGCTGACACTCAGCTTGGTGTCACCTGTAAACATTCTGAGCCTGCACTCAATGCCATTGTCTATGTCACTAATTAAATAGCACTGGTCCCATACAGACCCCAGGGCACACTACATGTCACTGATCTCCGTCTGGAGATTGAACCATTAACCATTACCCTCTGCACACAGCCACCCAACAAATTCCTCACCCGCTGAACAGTCCCCTCATCAAATCCACATCTCTCCTATTTAGAGAGAAGGATGTTGTGGGGGACTGAGTCAACGGCTTTACAGACCTCCCAATAGCCCATGGAAAGAAAGAGGAAAATTGCTAATCAGGATGATGCTATCATCATCCCTAATGAAGTGCAAGGAATTAATGAAACTGAAGTGGAAACACCCAGGTATGCAGGTGTGTTCTCTTTTGTGCAATTACAGCATCACAGGTATTACAAGTGACAGTTTTAATGACAGCTTGAAGAAAACAGTTTTCCTCAGCTTCAGAATGCACCAAATCACCAGAAATAATGCACACCCCCACTTCAAGGGATTTACAAGAAAAAAAATATTCTTTGCCTAAGTTGTTCCTACTAAGTGGAAACTTAAAGTCACTTTTCAATAGGTATTGAAGCAATATTAACTCTTTCAATTAATTTTGTGTGCCTTCTGAGCTTTACTCTGGCAGTAGCTAAAACTTACTATTAAGAAGAGTTTGTAAACTTTACACATTTTCTGCTACTAAGTTTCCTTTCATAAAGTCTATTTGATCCAGATGCGAGATTTCTATAATTGTTTCCCGCCTTACAACCAGTGTTCCTGCCAGTAATTTGGTGACATCCAGCACTGAGGAAACATTTAGTTAAAAGTGGCAAAGAGTCTACAAATATTAATATGAAGACATTCTTCATTATAAAGCAGCAGAAGTAATTTGATTATGCAAACTATATGATAGTTTGTTAAGAAATAGAGATTTCTTCACTTTCAAGAAGTCAGGCCCCCCCCGCCCCCTTTCCAGAACATCCAATTTTCCTTAGGCTTTTGAAACTGTGTAAGAGCACAGCCCTGGTTGCACAGAAGACATCAGTTTCTATTACTCTGAGCTGGCTGTTTCTCAAGCCAGCATTTAATTTTACTTGAAACCCTTTTTAGGTTAATTGGTATCTTACCACACCATTTCTTACCCAGAAATCATCTAGTCAGACTAACCTGTTCCACCGCCAAAACAGAAGTGGACAACTTACTGAGGCAGCTTGTGACCCACCAGAAGATACCACTCTGAAGAACGATGAAAGGTTTCTTCAAGTCCATGCATCCAGCAGACCACTCTCCTAGGCTGAACATCCCCATTTAGTCAAGGGTTATCCCACTTCCAGCAGTGGGAGAGAAACAGGGTCAGCTTCTCCCAAGCTATCCCTTAGGATTCAGCACGCTATTCTTCCCTCTGCAGAACAACTCCTCCTAGCCAAGTCAGCTAGTCCCAACCCAAGATCCAATTTGTCCCAAAGATGCTGCTTCTTGGAATTAAAATCCTACCTGGAAAAGTTTACATTATGGATTAGCTTTTATCCTTTCAAAGTTTTAAGGGTCCTTTTCAAGGTACCACTTCAATTCAGTTGAAAACATGGTTTCTTATTTTAAAATCCTGAGAAAGCACCACCTTATCTCCCCATACTTGCTTTTTGTAGTAGACTTGAAGAGCAATGACCAACAAGCTGCCATATGTGTGGTTACAGAATCCAAAGTACCACAGAGCACTGCTTTGCTACCCAACAGCTCCAAGAAGCACACTCAATGGCACAGCTTTCATGTTCCACTGCTCAATTCAGTCAGAGCTAAAATTTATCTTCACTTAGGCAGAAAATTGGTCTGACCTCCACTGCAGCAACGCAAGGCTGTACCACTACCTCTGCCTTCTTTTTCAAGAATCAAAAATCTGAGCAGTATTTAATTGTTTAAGTTATTCCTTGTTTGTACCCCAAACTCCCCTTTCCCCAAGAAGGTATTTACTTACCTCAAACAGCAACTTTTTTTTTTTTTTTTTTTTTAAAAAAAAAAGGCATTGGACACACCAGCTCCCATTTTGCTGCTGAAGAAGTCCGAGTACTGCCACCATGTGGATCCTGAAATGTTTAAGCTTTCCATATTTTGGTAAACTAACAGAATAGTGACAGAGTTTGCCAGGAAGCAGGTGAAGAGTTTTCCACTTGACCAAAAAACCCATCACCACAAACTGTGTAAGACAGCACAGGCTGCAGGGAATTCTCTGTAAGGATATCACATCACAGGAAGCCATTTACTGGCAGGAAATACAGACCTTGCCATAGAGGTTCAGGTATTTTTTGGTTCTGGAAGCCTAAAAGTCACTATAACCATCTGTTCTCCTCCTCCCCCTAATGAGAAAAGCTTCTGATAAAGCAGTTTTCTCCAGCAAAGATATTTTCAAAGGCATTTTTGTGTGAAGTTTGTAATAAGCATAATTTTACTTATAGCACTGCAACTTCCTTGAAGATACCAGTTTAAGCATTTTACCTCTTCTAAGGGTTTCCTCCATTT
Source organism: Merops nubicus (assembly GCF_000691845.1). NCBI lineage: Eukaryota > Metazoa > Chordata > Aves > Coraciiformes > Meropidae > Merops > Merops nubicus. Next base: position 2,781 of record NW_008600217.1, read on the forward strand.
TCTGTGAAAACAGCCCTTATTTCTTTAGTGAATACATACTATGTAATTAGGTAAATAGTTTAATGTCTGTACCAAAAGAGTTGTGGAGGCTCAAGGTAGATAACATACCACACCACCTACTGACACTCAGCAGGTCAGACTCGGAGTAAAGCAATTCAGAAATAGCAATACCACTTCCTCCAAAAGATCTTATGAACCTTCTGACAGGAGCTGGAGTGGATATAAAGAGACACACCAAGTACAACAAGGATGTTAAGTTTTAAAGTTTATTTTCCCAATACAGCCTAGCCTGCACTCTACTTGGATAAATTTCACAAGCTAGTTTCCGCTGCTTCTAGTTTTAATCTTTTAACCATGTTTCTGATGACAAGGAATGCTGCAAAAATACTCTAGTCCAACAAAGAGTTATGATCACAAAATAATCTTTATCCATTCTACAGTGTTTCAGAATTACCAGTTGATTTTAAAACACAAGGTAGATATAGATGCTAATGGTGGCTAATCTGGTATGTTTTATTATAGCAAACTGTTGTTCATGCAACACTTGTGCTCAAAGGGGAAGGCACAGCATTTCCTACAATGAGCCACCTTATAAAGAGTTCATTTTGTACAAATTTGTAATGTCACCTTTAATTTAGTGTGCGCAACCTCAAAACTGAGGCATTAGTCCAATTATAAAACACTTGCATCCTTTTTGTGCAAGTTTAAAAAACAAAGTTTTCTCTCTAAAGTGGCTCAAAATAGATTGTTCATGGCTGCCTACGTCTAAGATAAAAAGAGTCTGAAACAATCGGATTAGGCATATTAAAGGTGTTCAAACCATGACTTGATTTGTACATCTATTCACACCTCTTTTTTTTCTGGTCTTTATTCGGCAGTACATATGCACCAAATTTCATTTTTAGAAGTTTCCATATCATTTTCATAGAAAACAAAGTTTGAAAACAAGTAACATTGAAACACAGCACGGTATTCTACCACAACAGAAACATTTGGTTACAGGACTCAACAAAATCTAAAAATGAACTATGCTGTAGATTACCACATGCAAAGGTCTTCATGTTATCTTTGAAAATGAAAAGGATGAGATTTTTATTACCACATTTTACCTCTTTCTACTATTATGGCAACTTGTGTACTGCAACACAGTCTATTTGAAGGGAAACATATGATTTTTCTTTTTTTCATGCAAAAATCTACAAATTAGTTTTGATGATATGGAAAGCTTTTCATAACATCAAACTTTCATCTGGTGCAAATGCACAGGGAAGCCTTCCTGAAATCCCAACTTTAAAAACAACTAATAAGCCATATAGGAAAGAAATTAAAAACACCTAAAAGAAAAATAAAAGGGGGAAAAAAAAATCAAAACAAAACAGAAACACAGGCTGCAGGAGTAAACCAGAGTCTGCTGCTAAACCGGTCTTTTGTTTCTTTTTGTGTCCAGTGTAAGCTGACACTGATGAACTCATTTTGATGAGTGACTAGGTTTGTTATCAGCCCCCTGAAGGCGAATCAAGCTTGCATGCGTTCACAGACAGCATCACAACCATACTCTCGTACACACGCCACGCCAGGACTAGGAGCCTGCTGTGGGGCTTGGAGAGCCCCAGGTTTGCAACACGAGCCTGGCTCCAGAGCATCGAGTCCAGACATTCACTCAATGTTGTCCATTCACACAGTGCTTCATAGCAAGGCCTGGGCTCATTCTCCTTGGACTTATATGGGCATCCTATTCTCTTATGCTTACAAGGCTTGATGATGATAGTACTGCATTTCCCCCCAATTGCTCTAGTAAGTCGTTGTTCCTTCTCAGGCACCGAAGATCTTTGACCTGTAGCCCTTTTTCTTTGAACAATCTAAATAAGCATTCAGTGTGAAGTTTTTCGTTACATTTTGCCACTCATTCTCACTCGCACCCACTCGCCATCTTGACTTCATTTGGGCTTTTCTGTGATTCCAAATGAAATCTTCACGTTTTCTTTCCCGATTTAATGCAGCAGCGGATCCCATGAGCCAAGATTGATGGATCAAACCTTTTTTTTTAATTCAGTGCTGCATTGTACCTAACTTCCAAAATACCACTCTAAAACTGGAACCCTTCTGCTGGTACATTGGCAGATGAATTGAAACTAAATGTTCCGCCTTGTATTGCTTCTGGAACAAGGCTAGGATCTTCATCAATCTGCAACAGAACAAGAGCGGCATGAGTAGGGAGAGGAAGACAGAGCCTCACTAAAAAGGAGCTGGACAGTCCTAATGAGCATCTATCTCCACACCTAACCCACCTCCTTCCATCAAGTCTTGCCATTTTCATCCCCAAATTTATTGGGAGACAGCAGTAACTCAGGCCAGAGCTTGTACTTAGTAAGGAAGCTCCATGGCACCCAACAGCCTCTCGTCTCTCCTGTTTTCACTCCAGGGCACTATGCTGTCAGTCATGCATCAGCTTGGCTGCCACTGTCCCAGCTCTTAAGAGAAGCTCAACACCATCAAATCAAGGAAGGATTAAGCCAGAAGTGCTGGTTCAATTTGGTTAGTATACAGGTTACCAAGCTGACACTAAATGAAGCTCCAGGTCCTACTGTATAAGCAAAATCTGAGCTGCTAAACGAGGCTTACATCTTTTTGTTCATGTAGAAGTGAAACTAGCACAAAATAAGCTTCAGTGATGAGAGTAGGGCATGAATGCAACTGAGCTCCACCATTTTTACAGTAATCTACTCCCAGAAGTTCTTCAACCAAGTAGAAAACACTCATTTAATGCCAGTATTACAATTCCTTTAGATGCAATTAACTTTTGTGTTTAAAAGTGCATACAAATGTAAAACCCTTGATTCATGTTACATGTTTAAACTGAAAACATTCTTTATCAGCACATCCTATCTCTGAAATGACAAAGACACTAAAAATAGTCTGGTTCTTGAGAATCTCAGATTTGGTACTCAAGCCAGCAGGGAGCTTATCAAATGTGAAATGTCAAGCTTAGGCAGAAGCTGACAGCTAAGAACTACTCAAAGCCTAGTACTTTAATCCCTAGAGCTGAAGCTTGCATTAGGCGTCAGATCTTTAGATGCTTCATCATGAATGGCAAGATAGACAACAGGTTCACATAAGGGCTCATTCTTCACTGAAAATCCAACCAAATGTCACAAAGCAGGCTTTAGAGATGGTCCCTTTATCCTGAACCATATTTATAAATACCAACAGTTTGCAGAGTTACTATACACTTACATCATCTGAAGAGAAGAACTGATCAATGATCTCATAAGCCAGTTTGTAGATGTCTTCATTTTCATGGTTTTGTAGCTGTTCGATTTTCTCCAGACCTACAATGAACACACAAGAAAGGCAAGAGTTAAAATACTAAGTATGGGCAAAACACCTTCATTCTTCTTAAGGCATCATCATATTAAGTTATTAAAAACAAATTAGGAATAAAGTGACTATGAATAAGGCTGTTGAACTCATCTGACATGCTTAAAGCATTAACACTTTCTTACAGATTTGAGGAAATAGGAGTGATTGAGGAATACATATGAAAAAACAAACTGTATTAAAGGTCAATTCCAGCAGTGACTGCACTCCCTCCTCTTCTTGCTGTGAGTGGCTAAGCTCACGTGTGGAAGCACAGCAAGGGCCAAGCACCGTTACAGACCTGTAGCTTGCTAATATAGCAAGTAGCTCCAGCACAAAGTTGTTGGCAGACACGAGTAAAGCACACACAAACACTTCTGAAGCTCTGATAAGCAGAGCTTCAGGCATGAACATCTCTTTTCTAACCCCCTGGCCATCACCAATCAATGAAGCTTTCCCCACTCCCTCAAGATCTGCTATTTTAAAGACCATTCAACTCCACGTTAACAAAATCCCGCAGTGTTTTACCTGTGCCCAAATTTAGTATTGCTGTTCTTTCATCCTTGAAGGGTTTCAGTCAACTTATATAACAACAAATACAGAGGGAGTCTGAAAGCCACTGGGAAACTCAAGCTATCATATTTCTGCAACTATTCTACATGGAATTTGGGGGTTTTCCTCCAAATTCACCTGGACCCAACTTGTACAGGGTTAAGGTAAACACATCATCCTGACATTGACAGAAACTAATTAGTACACCAGACTGTTAGAAAATTGGCACCTAATGAACTTCATCATCATTATCCAGCTCCTCCAGATTTTACTTGATCATGAACTTACTCTGCTAGGAAAAGCTAAATACATTCACCTGACAGATATCAAAAGGTCACTTAAAGGTTTGCTTAAAACATCTGGGCCAACACACAAAGCCAACAGCATGTAGAAGTGGGAGGAAGCCAAGCCATCAATTTATGAAAAAAAAAAAAAACAGTATCAAAGTATTAAGCATCATACCTCCACACTCTTCTATAAGATTGGCTACGGTTTCTGCTTCATCTTCAGCCATTTTTAATATATTACTTAGTCCATCCAGAACCACTTGCACAACTTGTGCATCTTTTACTGCCAGCAAATTGCAAAAGGGAGGAATTACATTTTGTTGAATTAAGTATGCCACCTATGGGGAAAAAAGGAAACAGTAAAATCAGGAGTGTGACAGCAGACGCTGCACCACAAGTACACATGCAAATGAGTTTAATAAAGTACTCCAAGTTAACCAAAGTATTCTGTAGCAGTCACTTTCAAAAATTCTTGGTTTAGACCACAAAAAGCTAACGTTTATGTACTGTTACAAATACTATTTCAGCTCTAGAACACACATTTAGAGATACTGTGAATTTTTCAGTATGAGACGAGGAGTTTTAACCTCATCTTTGAAAAATGACAGCACCACCCCAACCATGCCATAAAAATCTGGGCTTACAATAAACTAGCGCATTTCTACTTAATGGTTACGACCATTATGATTATCACACTTTTATTTGTAAGGGGGAAAAAAAAAAAGCATGAGAAAGAAGTCCAACAATCCAGGATCTCATCAGAGCCTTAATGCAGTCATTCACAGCTGCTAGGCCACCCTCACAGAAAAGCTTCCATCCAAATCCCTACTGACACTCCCCATCTCAGGTCATTCCAGAAACAACTGAAGTTCACTCAAATCCCTTACAGAAAAGGGAGGAGTTAATGAACAGTACTGGGGAGGAATCCAGAGATCTGTACTGCTGGCACAGCAGAAGCCTAAGCCAATTGGCTGATCTACGTTCTTAAATGCACCCAGAACAGATAATGGACCTTCCTTAAGCTTTGACTTACTTGGTCTTTTCTTCCACTGATCGTCAAGTTGCTTATTGCCCAAGCAGCTTCTTTCTGAGTACCAAACTCACCCTAAAACACAAGCATAAAGAGAAATAAACGTTCCAGTTTTTGTTATGTAGCGTTCTAGCAGAAGCCTGTAGTCTATTGTGGTATCACTGTATCAGTTCTCAGTAAGTAACTAACAAATCCTGTAGATGTTTTGAGTACTCAGTGCTCATCCTTCCCTGCAACCACATTTTTAAATTGATCCCTCAGAGAAAGGAAATTTGTTTTCAAAGTAAATACAAACTGCAGCACTCCACTCTCTCCTTCCTTATCAGCAGCTGTCATAAATTTCAGGGAGAGATAAACCACAAGTGTCAAGTTTGATAAACAAGGTTACATACGACAGCCATGTCTGCCTCTGAAGTTAGTCAACTCCAGACTGCTTACTGAATTTAAAGAGAAGGGGCTTCAGCTCTTCTCAGTGACCAATAAATTGGCCATTAACAGACCCATTTGTGAACAGCTAGATGTTACTCAAGGGAAAATACAAGTATTTCTCCAGTCTCCCTCAACCCAAGCTCTACACTGAAGCGAGATATTCCACAGCTGAACACACGGTAAGCCTTGTATTTCTGGGTTCTTCCACACTTCAGGGAAAAAAAGTATTAAATGAAGCAAAAGGTAGCAAATGTTTGAAAGCTAGAAACATGCTGTTGCTGTTGACAAACATGCTTTTAGCTATCCTAATGTGGTGTGGAATCCGATGTTTGAAAGACACTAATGCCCAACAAACAACAGAAAAGGAATACAAGTATTTGAAGTCCCAAATGACGACCCATGAGCACTCAACCTCTAGTACTCAGAGACAGACTCAAGGGTTGTAATGAAATCATGTCTAAGGCCCCTTCCAACCCAAACCATTCTGTGATTATATAACTATGAAAAAGTATGAGAAAAGATTCAAAAACATCTGTGAGTAGCTACTTGCCTTTACTATTAAATAAGTAATAAGTGTTCATCTCAACAAGGTTTATCTATTGCTGAAATGCAGCACCCATCCCAGCCCTGCATGCAGTGCATTGCTGTCCCGTGGGAAAAACTCTGAACACACAACATTTACAGCTATTTTCTATGTCCATCTCTTTTTGTTGGTGCCATCCTACTTGTTTAAAAACAATAAGATGGGACAACTCTAGTCCATAATCTAGTGTCACAGAATCACTATTTGGAATGCTTGCAGACTAGGTCACTGCAGTAACACACAGGTTCATAAATATTACTGTTGGGCACTTCCTTATGTCTTGAGAAAATGGGGGACAGGGGGAAAAGGATTAAGGCAGGTTTTGGCAAACTGCTGGGAATGAACTCAATGCTGTTGCCATCCAGACCTCTTCACACCACATGACAACTGAAAATAAAGAATTCAATCACCTTTAACAAGTGAAAAAACAAATTTAAATGAGATTAGGAGGACCTGAGAAGGAACCTCCACTGTCCTGCTTCCCTTCCCCAGTACATCTGGCACTCATCACTTCACAGCACTTCACAAAAAAAATATCAACAGTAAAGTATTTTATCTTGTAACATACAAAAGACACTCAAGGGTATCCCTGTTTACAGTATGATGTAAAACACAAAGCAAGGAATCCTATGTCGCTTTCCCCAGTTAAGGAAACAAACTGTTAATTCCTTATTATCTAACCTTATCTAGGAGATGTATTATCATTGGAACAAGGTTTGCATCTATCACTGCCTGAACTTGCTGCTGATTTCCTGCAGTGATGTTAGATAGGAACCACACTGCTTCCTGCAAAATAAAAGCATGTGAGAAATCATTAATTCAGATACTAAGTCTTTTATATCTCATTTTGTTTCTGCTGCAGTGAGATTTTACACATGCACATTTTCAGATCTGCAGTTCATACACTCACTCATCTTAGAGACAACTGAGTTTGTCCTCAGCATTAATCATCAAGAAAACACAACACCTATGACTTCAACAAATACTGAGAAGTTACATGACCCTTTCTGATCATTCTGCCTAGGCCTCTCCCCTTCCAACCATAACCTACAGCAGGTGCCTAGGAACATGTATAAGAAGAGATCTTTTCCCCAGTAGATCCTCCCAGTCTTCAACAGCTGAAATGCCAAACTAAGTCAAAAACTATATCTTGATTCTTATTTTAAAGAAGGATTGAGAGCCCCCCCACCACTTTATGGAGTATTTAGTCAAGAAATAAACACTTTCACATAAAATGTTAAGTATATCCAGAGTATCATCTTGTTTTAATCCTACAGCTGATAAATTTCTCCCTTCCTAGCAGAAACTCTCCATTGCTCCCTCTCAATTCCCCTCTTCTCTCTACTTATCCAGCACAACTTTTTGGTTAGTAATTCTCACATTTTATCCAACTGAGTCTCTTGGATCAGATCACAGGATCACTTTCACTAATGACCCTGTTAGAGATCAAGGATGCCCAGGCTTGTCTTGGTGGGCTTGTTTTGGGCTTTAATCATCGGCAATGTTGTAAAGTGGCACCCCAGAATTCACCAACATGCCTCAGATGCACTCCGGAATCAGCACTGCTTCATCAGTGCCCCCATTTCAAGCCTTTACTACACACACCCCCACACACACACCCCACCCCCAGTCTGACTTGATTTAAATTCCATTTAACACACACACACACCCCATTCAAAGAGACATCCATATATCTCTATTTCATCACTTCCAAGAGAATCAGTTTAATTCAAGTGACATTTCATACAGCTAGAACTCCAACTTTTAAGTCAATGGCCGGATTTGTAAAACAAAGCTTTAATTGTGTAAAAATTCAATTAGAAGAATCAGGAGACAACATTCTTGTCAAGTACAAGTTTGTGGATCCTTAAGAAATTTGTACACAGTTATTAACTTCAAAAAAAATTTCAGCACCCTGCCTGCTCTCACTGTAAACTGATATAAGCTGTCAGATATTCAAACCTCTACCACACTACCATGTATGGAATCCAAACCAAAGCAATTTGGTGTAATCCCTGCAGTCATTTACCTTATTAATTTTTTCTTTGGGATGTGTCAGAAGTGCTGGAAAATGTGACAGAGCCTCGCAATTCAGAACTACCTGTGTCTGCTCATCGGTACCAGTGACAATGTTCCCTACAGCTCTCAGTGCAGCAGTCTGAAACGAAACATTGGTTTTTAATCAAAGATGGTTGTAGTTGAGCACATACTTCCAAAGAGTAACAGGTGAAAAAGCAAATGGTTTTATGCAAAGGTTATACTACACAGGAAAAACTGTTCTTTAAATTTCAACATGAACTACAAAAAGAAACCATAAAAAGAAACCATTTACTTTCTCTATTAATACTTTTTGAGCAACATTTCCTTAAAAGTTATCCAAACTTACTTGCACTTTAACTTCTTGATGACTGAGCAGAGGAACCAAATGAGGGACTATTCCGGAGTCTATCACCATCTGGATCTGTTCATTGCCAGCATCCGTTAGGTATGAGAGTGCCCAGACTGTATCTACCAATATCTAACAGAAAAAAAAAAAAAAAACACCACATTTTTGTCATTAGCACACAAGTACCACAGCATAAAAACCCCAACAAATTAAAACAATTCTCATTGTGAAGCCAGAGCTGGCAAAATATGGCCAAAATCCACTTTGTTTTACAAAATTCATACACTGCACTCTACAGAATTCTGAAATAAAACTGCTGTTCAACCTGTTCTAGCTCCAAAAAAACACAGAACCAGCCAAACTGCTAACTACAGCTTTAATTCCAAAGGATAGAATCAAATAAATGCAATTATATCTGCTCCTTTCATGAAGTGCTGGTGGACAGTGTGAGATATGACAGACTCACCCCTGGAAGATGAAGACCTAGAAAATGTTTAACTACCAGCAGCTGGCAATGAGTTATGCATCACATGGCATTAAGTTATGTTTCTTGGCATTCTACTACAAAAATTAAGAAAATCTTTAAATTTCTAATAACATCTGGCACAGCAGCACTTTGACTGAATTTCCTCAGTGTGTACATACATGAACCCACAGAAAAAAAACACTTCAAGTAGCAGTAAATCTGAACGTTTTTGAGTGACAGCTCACAAAAAACTACTGAGTGAGCCTCGTTTCAGCTGACAACTCTTGATGGATTCAAATACAGCCATCTCAAGAATTCAAATAAGCTTAATTTCACCTACTTATATACAAGAAATTAATTAGTATAATTACTATGTAAACTTTAGTTAATATATTTAAACAGATTTTGGTAAAGCACTGTTGCCATTAACAACTGAGCTACAACTTCACTAGAAAGCAAAGAATTAATCTTAAGCAATTCTGACTTATATTTTTTTGCAAAAAGCTGACCTATTCCTTAATTTCACTAAGGTCTCAATCATTCACTTCATTAATAACCTAACGTTCCTATTTAACACCTCAGAAGTTACAACTCAAGCTAACATTTTGCATGTGCAGCAGACAATTTTTTTCCCTTACACTGATTTCCATTACAACCTCAAACTTAGGTGCTAGTAAAAAAAAATCCTGTATTTATCTGTAAACAAGTATTCACAGAAATAAAACTGCAACCGTGTTTTATTTTTAAGTCTAGAGAAAGTACATGCAAATAAGCAGTTGTGAGGATACAGAGAAATATCAGGCAAAAATCCTAACTGATACTTAAAAAAAAAGCAGTTAAAAGATATTCAAGTAAGTTTGCCATAAAAAAAATAATCAGTGATAGTCTCTTTTATCATGGAAAAAGGTTCATTATGACAAGCCTGACACTTCAGAAGACAAAACAGGTTTTAAGTGGCAGTACTTACATTTACATCTGTGTGGTGAATTAAAATACAGAGTGCTGGAAGGATCTAAGGAGGAAAAGAAACATCCGAGTGTTATTTTTAAGGCAGACAGATACTCAGCTTCAGTTCAGTGACATGGGACAGCGAGTAATTCCACCTCCTGAATGGTCTCCATCGGTGGAGGAGGGTCTTTGTGACGGCACAAGTTGACCATGACCCAGGTAACGTTCCTTAGGAAAGTGATGGGAATAGATGGGCTGATGAAGGACAGCAGTGGCTTCACTACTCCAAGAGTAATAACGTAATCTCTACAGTGGGGTCCATCACCTGTTCGAGACAAAGAAGCAAGACAAAGGTCATCTTCTCATGCCATTCACAAAAAGCCTGATCTCTGTAAACTTAAAACTTCCGTTGTTTTGAATGCATTAAAGACACATAGCTTTAGAAGGACCTGTGGCTGCCTGTCTAATCACTTCATTTGGAACTACTCATCAGCTAAATTCTGAACAGGAAAAGTATTCCCTGACATGGCTGGGGTGGTGGTGAGGAAGGAAAAAGGGCTAGTAGACAAACCCCAAAACCCCCTGAGAACCACCTGTGGCTTAATGTATTCAAGAAGATCCTTTCACTAAGTTTATAGTTGATACTAAAACATCCCAGGACTAGTTCAAAACTGCCTGAAAAGAGGTATTGTCATCTTCAGATGGGAAAGATAATACGCTTTGTCACTGCCTGGTCTCCGTGCAGTACAACTGCCTAGAAATCTGCATCTGATTTCTACTGCACACCAATCACTAACAGCTTCAGGCAGTTACAATACTGGGAATTTTGCTCGTTTGCTTCTTAAGGACTAGCCATTTCTAAAATACTAAACTGTAGATGTCTCAGCATGTCAGAAACAGTACTAGTCTTTGAACACTACAAAGAGTCAGGGCCATAAATGACAAAGGCAGTGCTTGCACAAGAGGAGGAAAAAAAAAAAATCAAATGAAAGACCAAACAATCACAACTTAACTAGAGCTCAACATAGTGTATGTAAACTCAGGTCAAATTTCAGATTCAGTGCAAAACAGTTTTTATTCTGTTTTATTGCATGTCTGTTAGACAGCAATTCCTTCTGCTGTACCTGGAACCTAAGCATGCTGGCATGTAGGTTTTGGATGCACACCACTGACACAAGAGAAAACAGGAATACGTCAAGAATTGGCAATTGCCAGTCTAACAGCTGCCTTTTGTCTCATAGTTGAACACCTCCAAGTCTGAACACACAAAATCCTACCTAGCGTATTTATTCAATACCAAAAGGAACTTAGTTTTTAGTGGCAGGAGTAACACAAACCTATGATATTTCCTAAAGCCCACACAGCTTGCTCACAAACATTTTGATGGGGTGAATGCAGGAGTCTCAGAAAAAGTGGCACAGCATCTGAAAGATAAAAAAAAAGCCCCATGAAATTGTTAAACAACACAACTCTCAACAGACAAAAAAAGCTCTTAAATAAAATTTCAGTACTGCATGTAACATTTTTCTCCTGGCTAAGTATTGGTCAAAACTTAGTACTAACTTTCCAGATGATACTGAAATAAAACACACTGTAACAATCCTTCCTTCTTATAAAGCCTACACTGTAAAATATTATGAAAGCAACTCTTAAAATAACCCAGCACGTAATTTGCTTGTAAGTCTCAAGTTTACTGAAGCTTGTCAAGACTCCAAAAACAGTTAAACTTACAGAATCTGGAAATTCTGTGCTATCTATCAGAACCAACCACAACACAAAACTCCACAACTGTTATTAAGATCCCTCATTTTCTTCCCTGCGTTGGTATCCAATGAGAATACTCCCAGTATTTAGAACTAAAGCTCAGCCAGTGTTTCAAACACATTCCACCTGCACCACATTTAGATAACTGATCCTTTTGAGTTATCCCCAGCACCAAGGTGCTTGTTTATATTGAGTCATAGAACCACGGTGGTTGGAAAAGACTTTTAAGCTCATCGAGTCCAACCGTTCCCCCAGCACTGCCAGGTCCTCACTGACCCATGTCCCTCAGCACCACATCTCCACGGCTTGGGAACCCCTCCAGGGATGGGGACTCCACCACTGCCCTGGGCAGCCTGGTACAGCCCTGGACAACCCTCAAGAGGAAGAAATTGTTTCTCAGGGCCAACCATAACCTCCATGATTTGCCAATAGCAGTTTAGTCCATAAGAAAGGTTTACTTTAGGTCACCTATTTCAATAGAGGCCAATATTTTTAGTTGACTTTCTCAGTGTAAAACATTTTGCTAGAGAAATAACAATTCACAATAGATTTATTATTTCTCACTAAATAAGGGCATTTTACAATGCCTGTATGCAAGGAGAAAAAAAAAACATCCCCAGCAAGCCAACCAGTAAGTACTTTTGGAAGGATTACAACAGACCATCTTTTTCATTTAAATAAATTAGTACAAGAAATAACCCATACTTCCCTGTGCTGTAGCTATTAAATTGGCTATTCTAGTGCACACATGCCAAACCAGCTAGATCTGAGACCATCACCAAAAGAAATAATGACTCTATTTGGCACTCATCTGCAATCCGCCCATAAGCCAGGTTTAAAGAAAAAAAGTGTTGTAGATCAGAAGTGTGTGACAGATTGTATGTTAATTAGTTTTCCGAAAGAAAACTTGGGATTCAACCAGGAAAGGAAGAGAAAAAGGAAAGTTAAAAGTATAAAAAGTTTACAACAGCAGAAAGCAACTGATCTTGCAACCAGTGCAATCTCAAAACATAATTTAAAAAAATCCTTTAAACTGAAGTCACCTGCCTTATATTTCACATCTGCTGTGGAGCAACCACCTATTTCTCCCATTAAAGATTTTTGAAACACACCCAGGCATTCAACAGAGAAGATGGTGCTAAGAACTTTCTTATGAATACATTTTGTTTTTCCTAAATATAAAGCCAACAACACAGTTTGTGAGAAGCCAGTAACTGCTTTGCACCAGAAAGAAAAAAGAATCTTCCCATGATCACTGAACCAAGGTCAGTCACAGAATACACGTGAGAAACAACTGGCATTCCAACACTCAAACAACACCATGCATCTTAGAAACTGTACTCACTGCAGTAAGAGTTCCCAGTAGTTCTGAAATAAGTCAATATGTGATGTTTGATGATGTCAGCAGCCTGCACTGCAACACAACACCAATTCCAACCACTAAAGCTACTGGTATCTCAAGGAAGCTAAATTTTGTGGATGTTTTTTCCTTAAAATTCAGGAAAAAAAAAGCCTGTTTTGCTGTATGTTTGATTCCTCTCTAAGAAGCTCTGCTGTTTCATTCCATTCAAAATGCCTGCACATTTCCACTTAGATCTTTTTAACAACAGAAGTGCTACTGCCTTTTAAGAGGACAGAAGAAAGGCTGCTTTGCTTGGCAATTCAGACTCCAAGTCCAAAACCAATTCCTTTTCATGCTTAAGATTTCTCAAAATATGAAGGACAGCTGTTTTTCTTCAACTCAGTTTTGGAAGAAAATTCAGTGTCAGGCACCCTCAGGACTTGTCCCACCTCTTTTCCCCCCTCTTCATGGCAAGATAGGAAACCCCACCATGGGAGGTGTGAGATTTTTGAGGGTGGGGGTTTTTGTTTGAAGTTTGAAAACTGCAAAGCAGCAGATATCAACTCTGCTGAAGCAGTGTGAGTTTTCAGAAGAGATCACTCACCATTAGGAAACCCAACTGAATTTAAAACCTGAACAAATGAACAAAAGCAGACGTGTGCTTCCAGGGCTGCTGTTTGCCAGAGAAGAGGTAGAACATCTGGCAGGAGACATCATGGGCAGGTCCTTCATCGACACACCTGCAACTGACAACTCAATTCTACCACCCTGACTGGCGTGGGAAAGGAGCAACCCTTGGCTCCTTGGACACGTGGCTTGGTAAACATGCTTGAGACAGAGGAACAGGAGTGTTGATTCTCTTTACAGTATCCTTCAGATGACCTTATCTTTGTGAAAGCTACAGTGCGTGCTTTAGTGATGATCAAGTTCTGTTGGACTTACTAGATTGAACTACAGCCTGTGTTTGTTCAGAGGTTCCAGAGGCAATGTTTGTCAAAGCCCATGCAGCTTCAAACTGTAAAGAAGGACTGCAAAGAGAGAAAAAAAGAAGATTATAACATGAATTGTTCAATAAGACACCACAGGCACATTACCTATGCACCAGGAATTCGTGGAACAATTAAAACACTTGAGTTTTAGAAATACTCACTTGTCATCTCTTTCGAGACAGTGCACTAAAATAGGTAATATTCCTGATTTTATTAGATCATCAATGGGTGGATTGCGATCACTGGAAAGCAGCTTTCTGTTTGGGGAAAGGAGAAAAAACAAGAGGTAACAAATCACAAGTCATGGCTGCAAAGGATCTCTGGAGGGTCTTCAGTCCAACCTGCTCCTCAAAGTGGGATTATCACTGACACTAGATCGAGTCACTCATGGTTTCTGTAGCTGAGTTTTGGGAACCTCCATCCACAGAGCTGCCACAGCCTCCCTGGACTAACTGTTCCAGTGCTGCACTACCTTCTGGGCCTGGAATTTTTCCCCTGGTGTCTCAAACACTCAAAGACCAAGCAGCATTTGTTTTCTACACTAAGTGAAAATAACTAATCCCCAAAACAGAAATTACTGAACCATTGAAAAACTGAAGTATGGACAAACTGAAGCATGGACAAACTGAAGCCGTTACATTTACTGTCCATTTCAGTTGATAGATTTTGTGTGACTACTTCTGAAGTTTGCTATCAGTCAATAAAAAAGATCACAAGAGTTACTCAGTTGCAAACTCCTGCAGCTTCTTATCCATAGGATAAGAAGGACATTGTGGGGTTGGAACAGGTCCAGAGAAGGACAACAAAGCTGGTGAGGGGTCTGGGGAACATGGTTTGTGAGAAGCAGCAGAGGGACCTGGGGCTGTCTAGTCTGGAGAAGAGGAGGCTGAGGGGAGACCTTATTGCTCTCTACAACTCTCTGAAAGGAGGCTCGAGTGAGGTGGGGGTTGGTCTCTTCTCCCAGGTAACCAGTGATGAGAGGCAATGGGCTGAAGTTGTGCCAGGGGAGGTTCTTATCAGATATTAGGAAGAATTTCTCTCCTGCCAAAGTGGTGGGGCATTGGGACAGGCTGCCCAGGGAGGTGCTGGAGTCATCATCCCTGGAGGGGTTAAAAAACCATGTGGATGTGGCACTTGGGGACATGGTTTAGTGGTCATGAGAGTGTCGGGTTGACGGTTGTAATTGATAATCTTAGTGGTCCTCTCCAACCTTAATGATTCTCTGATTCTATAAAACAGCAGTTAAATACTAAATTTATGCCAGCAAGGTCCCTAAATACTTTAGGATCACTTCTCAAAACACGTAACTGTATTTGAGATACACAGAAGAAAAAACTGGGTTTAGTGGCCTAATCCGTGATGAAACCAGAAGTAGTATTAAGCCAGTTCTCTCTCCATTCATAGCAGAGGACTTTATAGCCCTGCTAATTATATATTTTACTCTATTGGTGAGAAGCATCAAGTATCATACTAAAATAAATCCTAGTATTTATGTATACATAATGAAAATTCAGGCTCCTTCAAAGACTTAGGAATTTTGCTCTTTTGTGTAAAATTTTCCTTTTTAAAAACCCATTACATTATTTTTCTAGTTAAGCTAGAACATGTTTTCTGAATTTAAGAGCATGATAAAGGAAGAGTGAAATGGTATATTTGAGAAAAGTGTGTTCTTACCTTGCAGCCTGCACAGCACTTAACTGTATACCCTGGTTGTCACTTGAAGCATTCTAAAATAGAGAATTTAGACTTTTCATATATTTGACACCATGATGTGATGAACGTTCAAACTATTTTTTTTTTTTTTACCTGTACTATTGCTTCCAAAGAAGTGTTTTGCTAGAAAAAAAGAGAAGGAAAGTAGTTAGAAATGTGTTTAAGTATATAAACAGAAGACATGCTTGGGAATTAAATTAATTCTTACCACTCTGAAGTCACCATCTATATCAGAGTCTTCACAGATATCTTCATGGGGAACATTCCTCCTCTTTAGGAGATGCTCATCTCTCTTGTTCTTAAAGAAAAAAAAAAAAAAAGATTTAACATCTTTATAACTTTGATTGATGAGGTGTGAAGGCTTTTAAAATGGGGAGAGAAGCTTCTGTTTTAAGCAAGCATTATAAACATGCTTTCATTGATAATTTATTCCAGCATTCAAGGAGCTGGAAAGGGCTGCATGGAGAAGTACATTTCAATTCACTTCTTCCTAGAAAAATCTTCCATCCAGCATCTACAGCAATAACTGCTTCTGGAAGTTTCACGCACACACATCCATCACCACTGACATTACAACCTATTTGGTGTTATTTATGACAAGACAAGGCAATTCCCCGGGGCTAGTTTTCTGTTCAGCCTAGAAGTAAAATAATTTGAGTTATGACTACTTTTCTCAAGGGTTAGTTTCCAACAACTCTAAACAGTGTTATCTTCATACATACATTCTTCCATTCTTGTGTGTTGAACTACTGTTTGGGGAAAAGAAAGAGCTTTTTTCTTACAGTTTAGCAGGAATACATGATTTTTCAGAAGAAAAAACATAAGTTTTTCTAAGTTTGTAAAAGTAAAAATCTTGCTGGCGAAGCAGGAATTATTCCCTTCAACAGATTACAAATAAAATCCTGTTTTTCAGGACAAAATTTATGAACTTCTAGTACCAGGTATAGTAACTTCACTACTTTCTACACCAAATACCTTCACAAAATTAGTCAAGACAAACAGCTAGTTTAACAGCGGTGTTCTCAGTGGACTGCAGAAGAACACACAACAGTGTATATACATTTTTTTAATCCTTTAACAAAACTCTTAAATTTTACTGAAATATCAACATAGTCAAATCCCATTTGGTAAGAAGAGTGCTAGGTCATCTCACCTTTCTCAGCTCCACAACAACTTCATTTCTTTGTCTTCGCATAGTCTGAAAAAAAAAAAAACAAACAAACAAGATTAAAGCACATCATGGTCTGAATCCAGAACAAGCCGTTTTAAAAGTTCTTGTGCAACTCTTTAGGTTCTTGTGCTTTAAACAGTACTTTTATAATGAAAACTAAATCCTTTGTATACAAGTAGAAATCCAACAGGAAATGGAGGTAACTATAATTTCTGTCCGTGTTCTTTCATGGTAAAAGTTTCCTAGGTCTTTACATTGAAGAAAAATGGGTACAGAGGTGCAGTGAATAAACAAGTGTTTTAACAAAGGGCAACCTCGAAAGGAGCTGTGCATTGAACAGCAGCATGAGGAGCATTATAAACACTGTGGCAAATCAGAAGCACACCATGCTTGCCCAACATTTAAAACCTTCTCTAGATTCAAAGCTTCTAACTAAGAACTTGCACCTCTTGCTTCCATGGAGTAGTGAGGGAATTGGGCAATTGCCCGGCCAGACACACTCAGCTGCCTGGGCCATGCCACCAGACCAAACTCATCACCGACAGGCAGCCACAACCAAACAGCAACACTAAAAACTGCCCCTCAAGTTCAGGCTGTGCAAGCAATCCTCCACCTAAACAATGCACAACTGCCAGAGCAAAAAGAATGTCAATAACATCATTCTTCAGAATAAACATCTGGACAACAGCAGGCCCTTTTTTGGGCTGTGCTCCTCATACAAGTATAGCACCAAAAGTGTACCCTTCCAGAAACAGAAGGTGGGGAAGTTCTACACAAGCTCTCCTTTGCCCAAACTTCCACAGCACTACTTGTTCCTCCCAGGCACCACAGTATATTTAAAGTTTTCACTCATTTCTATTACTACATGAAAAAGTACTAGATTGCGGAGTAGCTTTAAAAACAAGTACAAATTAAGAGACCCAGTAAAAGCTGGGTTAAAAATAATATTTACAAATGAAAACCATATAAAAACCCTTGACAATGCAAGAGCAGCTTTTATTTTCATTTTTTGGTTATTCTCTCTACAGCTCCCATTGACATAAAAAACAAGTGTCGATATAAATTGTTTTGCTGCTGCTTGTGTTACTACAGTGCAAAGTGAAAACAGGAAAAAAGTCAGTCTATACTGATTTTTTTGTATACTTTGAACTTTATAATTAATGAGACTAGCAACGTTAAAAACAATTACGTTTTTATTGTGGCCTGGCCAAAGCTTAAATCCTGGAGCATAAGGGACTGTATTAACACGGAACACAGGGAAAAGGAATGGCCGAGAGAGCTTCTGAAAGAAGCAGCTCTGAAGATAAGGATTAAAAGCTTGATGTTCAGAAGCATAATCATTTTTATCAGAGGCAATGTGTATTTCATCAGAATCAAATTTCCAGCTCTGAGGAAGACTGTTTACCTTCTCTGAGGAGGAAAAGGGGAAGAAAGGATGTGAGTGGAAAAGAAGAGATGGTTCCTCACTGCTTTGGAGATAGAGCTTTTCATCAGATGAGGACCAAATCCCAGTTCATGGTAAGAAAACTAGGCAGAGGAGGGCAAAAACCCAACACGCTCCCCAAGCGTAGCTTCCACTGCACAAAAGGCCAAGTATACAAGTGCCCCTCATGCAGCTGCTGCACCTGCAAAAAGTAGATAAGAGCCACCATAGGCAAGTACAAACTGTCCCACGCTCACAAGCGCCAAAAAAGTTTCCAGGAAATACGCATCTTCAAACAATGCTAATTCAGCTGGCTGAACAAAATGAGAGTTAGCAGCAGTCTCATACAGCCCAGAATCATGGCTTTTTAAGTTTTAAACCTAGAAAAAGTCATGCCTGCTACCTGAAGTCAGCCCTTAACACTGAACACTACTAGCATGCAGGTAAGCTTTACTGCAGCACTGTGGACTTACTCTCCATAGCTAGATGAGTTTTTCCAAACATTCCTTAAGATTCTTCAGATGACAGTGAGAATCTCAAAGGTGAAAGCTAATAAGCTGTTGCTAACCAAGAGCAAGACCTCACGTACATTCGCAAGGAGCACAAGATCCAATTGCTAGAATGTCAACTATAAAGGGTCATTAAGCTGTAAAGGATATTAAAAAGTCATAGTTCAAATTACCAGTGAGCCCAAAGGGAAATGTATTCCAGCTCAGGTAGTAATATACCTTCAGGACAAGCACCTATCCCTGCATATGTGACAGATACATGGAAAAGTGAGCAGGACCAAAACAATGACTCCAAGAAAAAAGCCTCATATAATTTAGAAGGTTTTTTTCACTTCTAAAATCACATATACAGTTGATGAGACTTAAAATCCTGAAACTCCATCACCACTCTGCTTGAACAAGAACAGTGTTCTGCTTTCAGACATAAGCTGACAGGTCCTTGGTTTTAACTACAGCCTGCTTCTGAAGAGGACCTGCATACCCTGGACTCACAAAAGCCTTCACATGAAGACAAGCAACTGATGAAGTCACTCTTAAGAACAATTTACCAAAACAGAGCTCCACTAAAATAATTTTCTATGTAAACAGTAGTCAGTTGACAAACTAGTTGCAACTGGTCACCCTGTCACAGCTCTGCCTCCTAGGGAGAGAAAACACAACAAAAGAGAACTGAAGTTAGCCCTGTCAGGAGTTCCACAGCACCATCACCCCAGCCCAGAAACGGGACAGTCTGCAGAAGCTACAGTGACAAGCAGACTCAAAATCAGCTTCTGATGCCTTCTGGAAAGCAGCTCAAAGGGCAGAAACCCAGGTGTAGCTGTTCCTTAGCAAGCCATGTTGTAAAGCCAGATTCTCCCTTCTGCTCTGTGGAAGATCTGACTGGATTGTTACACTTCCCTGAATCAGTTCTTAGCCTGCACTAACACAACTCTGAGTAGGAAACCAATCTCAACTCCAGAGCGGCCCATGAGAAGTGCTCCAGTTTAAAAACACCTACCACAGCATTTAAAGATATTCACCCATTCAGTATGTGGTCAGGTGGCTCCTTCAGTCCTTGGATCCTGTTCTTCACTGGCTTCATCAAGTCAAACCACCAAATCTACTTCTGTCAGCCTCTGACAGCTACTGCTCCATCCTCCTTTACTCAGTTATGCTCAGCTGAAGTTCTACCATAAGGGCTATTTCTGACCATTAGTCACCACTGAGCCCTCCAGCTTATCACGACAATCTTGTGTTAGCAGATGCTTGCAGGATCACCATGTTCCACAGCAACACCAGCACCAGGTCAGACCCCCTCACCCTTTCTAAGCACGTACCTGGAGCTTGTGCTCAAGGAATGCATCCTCACCCCTCTTCCACCTTCCTTCTCCGAACACTGTTTCTCAGAAACTCAGACCCTAACACACATAGCCTGTCTCTGTTGCTTTGTGGGTAGAAAATATTTCACTCAAGCAGCTGTTTCTGCAGCCATGACAGGAAGGTGGGACGGCCAGAACTTCACCTCTTTCTCTCTATTGAACTGTTTCCCAGGGTAGGTTGTTTCTGTGGTGGAACTGCAAAGGCAGCAGTTACTTTAAAGCTGAGCTGCTTGAGCTCTGTTTCCTTCCTAGGAAGTTGCTACTCCACACTAGAACCAGCCTGGACCAGGATTCAAAATTAACCTTGTTCTTCATGAGTATAACAGGCATGGAGCTACAAAGTAAGGAAAGAACCCTTCAGAGATATATGCAGGCTCATATCTGGAAAAATCTATACTATTTACATTTGGTTTTTTCAAGTCACTTAGGTCCTCCTTTGTCCATCATTCCCCTCCTATAATATCAGGGTTCATTTGCAAAGTGGAGCAATAAAGTTTGCTCTCAAGATCGCTGGTAAAAATGCTATGGGATTTTAAAGCCAACAGAATCTCTACAGGATGCCACCAGAAAACACATCTCAGTAACTATCCCCCCTTAAGAATTATAACGGGACTCCAATAAATAAAAATCAATACGACATTGCACATGCTGTCATTCTGCTGGTTTTTAGTTGTTTTTTTTTCCCCCCACTCTACCCCAGGAGAAGATGTACATGACAAATAAAATGTCTTACACAAATATTGAAGTACGATTTTTACATGACAAAAATGTATGAGCTTCACCACAGAACCACGAGTCCACCTAAAGGAAACTATTTTTAACTAAGTCAAATGAGACTCCTGCTCTCCTTCAGCTCCTCCATATTTGAATCTCAAGCAAAATATATTGCGTGGGACACAGAAAAGGTCGACATATTTCCAACTACTTTTGATATCCAGTACATCTCCTAACTTTACCTTGCCTTCCATCCCCTGAAGCTTCCTTGGTGTTCTCAAACACGTTAGTGTTACAAGCTGAGTGAATGCTACTGGCAACTCTTCAAATCCTGACACTGGTGATCTTAAAACATCCAGTTTCAATGGCTACTCCAATATTAGTTTTGAAGTGCTCTGCATTACAATATTATCATCATTTCTCATCATGCATCTCTCAATTACAGAGCAGAAGTAACTATTTGACACTTCTCCTGTGCTGGCACTGTTAAAGCAATTCGTAATCTCTCACTCAGCAACACAGGCCAGGAAGAAAAGGCCAGCAGAAACTCATCAGTTTCTTCCAGTACTTCCAGAGAAATAAAGTGCATGAAATGCTTTTTATTTAATGTCATAAAACCTACACATCAGTCAAATTTGGATGCTGCAGCAGGCAACAATCACCAACAGAAAATTAAATGCTGAATCACCTGGTAAAACAAACTGAAGCAAACAAAAAACCACCATAAGCCTTCTGTTCAAACCTCCCCCAAAGCAAAGCTCTAAAGACCTCTAACAGGCAGTACTGAAAAGCAGTTACTCAAAATGAACTGTTCATAAAACTACATCCATAACAGATACAATGAAGAATATTATACAAAGGCTAGGATAAATGAGCTAGTATTGGATTCCAAGGTGTATAGGACTATAATTAGAAATAAATGTTGTAAAGAAAACTGGAGATCATCACAGCCTCAAACAAACAAAAAAAAACCAAAACAGCCCAGTCTTTCTTATTCAGGGAAAAAAAAAAAAAGCGCCCAGGTAAAACCTGTTCCTCACTGAGGACACAAGAAAAACAAAGTTACCTTAGCTAGCAATCCTAGTAGCTAATATTGGCATAATTCTGCATAATAGAGAGTTCAGATCAGTTCTTTTAACTGAGCCTTTGGGTTTGGATGTTAAAAAACAAGTGTAACCACTTCCACAGTTCTGCAAGGTGAGCTCCCTTCTGTGCTGTAACAATACTAATTTACCACCCCCCCCCCCCCCAATGCTGTAACAACTCTTGGAAGACCTCAACAGGATGCTACACATACTGGACTAGAAACCTTCACCATCACGAAGAGATCATGCCTCAGAGGTAGCTACAAATTATTGCTCTCGCAGCACAAACTCTGCCAATTTTAAAGTTTATTATACCCAGTATTTCTTTGAGCAGCATGATAAATAAGAAGGAAGGACAAGGAAGTGTTTTGTGTTTCTGGTCACAATGAATCCCACTGTTCCCAGCCACCAATCTGTCATCTTCAAACACACTGCAGCAACTGTTTACAGCATAACATGCCCATGCATGTATGTTTACCCCAGACTGAAGCTGATGAAGGAATTTTGCTAAATGTCTTACATAAAATAGGTATACAGGGTGTTTGGTTTGTCTTGGGTTTGGGGTTTTCTCCTTTTTCAAGGCAAACGTTAGTATTTTTAGAAGCATGTTGATACTGGAAGATGAAAATCCAACTCATTAAGTATCCAAAACCCTAAACACGCGCTTTAGGAGAAAAACTGCAGGAAATTCTTTGTCTTTTCTAAGATATACATTAACCTTCTGGGAAGACTTTAGGACTTGGAAGGTAAATACAATGTGACAGAAGCTGTTAGCAATATACCTGTCAATGGGTTGAGGTGAGTAGCACAGAATCATACACAGACTGCTTTCAAAGTTTGTTTTTGCAACATGGCAACCCTTCAGAGCCTCTAGAAATGCCCATCAACTGGAGAATCACCAAAACTGGAGTGAATATTTGTACAGAGGTAAAATATAATGGAAAAGAATAAAACGATCACGGTTTTGTAGAAAAAAACAATGGCTAAATATACAATTTCAGCTGACATAAAAGGGGGAGGAGTGCAGGGGAAGGGGGGGATGAG
>NW_008600217.1:25961-27543 GCF_000691845.1 Merops nubicus
AGATCAAACGTTGGCTTCCTATGTGCAGTAATAGCAGAGGAACACACGTGTTAGGAACTAAGCAAATACTCACTAGCAACTGTTGCTACTACAGGATACTTGGCTGTAAGTGGACTTTCCTAACACCTCTCACACTAAAGAAAAATGTGACTTGCAAGCAGTTAATAAGCAAGAAGGATAGCCAGGAGCCCGAGCTATTGTATGAAAAGTAGCCATCCGTGGTGGTTATTTTAGGTACCGAGCATATGCTCCAGGATTTGCTGGAGAGAGGTCAGTATCTGCAATTTAATGTGGCCTAGCAGTGTTTTAGTTCCCTGTGTAGGAGGCCATTTAAGTGCACCAGCAAATTCAAGAACCACTGAAGAGATTACCCGCTTCCTGCTACACACACACGTGCTTTCCTCACCAGCACGTGTCCTTCTTCAACCTTCCCACTCCATCTGACTTACCTTAAAACTCAGTAGGTAGGCAAAGGAGAGAAAATGCAGATAAATTCCAACCTTTATTTTGTCATTAATTCCATTTTTTACTATGACAGCACACGCTTTGCTGCACACCCTCCTAAAGATGTCAGTTGTCTATTCAATGACAATTTTTGTATAGATAATTTTGTTAACATCTAAGGCATGTAGTTGCTGACAAAAGCTAACAACCCTGTTAGCAAACAGAGCAATCACCGCAGTAATTATTGTAATTTCCAACCTTTTTGCCATCACCAAATTTTGTATGTAACTGAGCAATAAACTGTTTCATCCACATACTTGGACAAGTTAAAAATGGAAGTGTTATTGACTTCTAAATTATCCAAATGGGAAACCTGGCAGATGTTTTAACGAGCAACAACATCATAAACACATCTTTACTTTCAAAAAACAAACTCTATGCAATTGTCTTTGTATGGAAGATTCAAATATTATGCTAATCCTAGGGGCACATCCTGAGGCTAGTAAAAAACAGAAAGGAAAATGTCAAAGCTTATTTCTTCACCGGACCCTCTCCTGGCAACGTGGTGACACATGGCTTTGCCCAGCCAACACTGATGGCCAAGTTGTTTATGAGTAAGGACTGATCACTAATTTTAAAGTCTGAATATTTACTGAAAATTATCTTTTCTGATGCATTGAGGAAGCACCTTCAGAGCTCAAATAATATATGTAGCGATGCAGCCTCCAAAAAGTTTAGAGGATCTATAAGCCGCAACAGTTTCCAAGCTAAACGAAAAGTAAAATAGTAACATTCCCGATGATTTAAAAAAAAAAAGTGGCTTTGGTTTCTTTAACGCTAATCTTTACTATAAAGCGTAGGCAATAATTAATTCACTTATTCACTCGAGTATCTCGCACAGACAGAGCAGAGCGCCCAGCTGGGCCCCAATCCCTGACTCAGGCTTTTAGGGGCTGCTCAGCGCAAAGAGCCATCACCGAGAGCCAGGCGTTAGTTAACGCAGAGCCCCGCGAAGGAACGGGCTGCCAGTGGCCGGCAACGTCCCGAGGCAAGCCCTCGATGAGGCCAGGGGCTAGATTTAACACCGAGGCGGGTGCCGGCAGGGCGGGAGGGGCCCATTGCCCCCTCAGCCGCTGCG
>NW_008600218.1:0-1824 GCF_000691845.1 Merops nubicus
CTCCCCAGGTCACTCGCTGCTGCTCTGCCCCTTGTTTTAGGGACACCAGGCAGATTGACTCCAGGCACCCTGGGGAGGTGCAGGAGCCTCTGGTCCAGCACAAGCACCCAAACATCCCTGAGCAGGGGTGTCTGCTGGGCACCAGCAGTGAGGGATGAGCGAGTCGCTTCGAGCGAATACACACACAGATCTTCATGCAGGACGACAGGATGAAAGCCAGAGGGAGAACTGATGGGGCCAAGATAAAGAGGCTCCTGTCTCCAGACCCCATTTCATCACAGCCACAGCCTTAACAGGAGCTTGTGTTAAAGCCTTTGACCTTCACTGGGGCTCCACTGCTGGGCATCACATCTTCACACGCGGAGAGACAACCTCTGCCCGAAACCAATCTCAGTCCAAAGAACATTAAAAAGACACTCTGGGGATTAAACGACCTGGCAAGCCACAGCAAAGTCAAAGATGGAAAACTAATCATCTGTCTCGCAACAGCGGCGCGCTCACAGGACCCTCCTGGTGCTCACAGCACGTGCCTCAGTTTACCCCCTCGATGGCAGCAATACCTGGCTCCTGGGGGGCCGTGGCGGTCACACGCCTGTACACACACAGACAGGTGTGGTTTACACACCCGTGTGTTTTGTTTCAAAGCTCAGTTCCTAGCACTGCTCCCACGGGATGCCCAGCACCCTGCCAGGGCCAGGACGGGTGGGCAGCAGGGGGAAGACGAGCGATGCCTTTAGCAGGCCCTGGGGAAGGGGTTCTGCCCACAGCCCGGCTCAGCTGCTGCCAGGGGAGGGATGGAAGAAATCAGTCATGCTCTGTGCACACCCAGTAAGTGCTCACTAGAGTCCCGAGGGAGCCTCCCCTGTGCTCTGCCCCACGCTGGGCAGGAGGCAGAGGTGCTGCTCACCACGGGCTGCTCCCTGGGCTGGCACAGGGACCTGGGTGCTCCCAGGGCAGCGGGAGGGACGCTGTCAGGAGGGAGATGTCACGGGACGTGGAGGCTTGGCTGGGACAGAGGGATCAGCAGGGTAAAACAAAAGATTTGCTGTGCAAGGACAGCTGGGCCGAGATGAGCTGGTGGAGAAGAGGGAAGGTGCAGCTTGAGCTCTGCTGTCAGCACTGCAGAAAACACCCTCCACAGACCAGCTCCTCCCTGGGGTTTGCTGAGCCTGGAGCAAAGGAGGCTCAGGGGAGGCCTTCTGGCTCTGCACAGCTCCTGACAGGAGGCTGGAGCCAGGTGAGGGTCAGGCTCTTCTCCCAAGGAACAAGGGACAGGACAAGAGGAAACGGCCTCAAGTTGCCCCAGGGGAGGTTGAGGTTGGAGCTGAGGAACAATTTCTTCCCCAAAAGGGTTGTCACGTCCTGTCCCAGTCTGTCCAGGCCAGTGGTTGAATCACCATCCCTGGACCTATTTCAAAGCCATAGAGATGTGGTGCTGAGGGACATGGGGCAGTGGTGGGCTTGACAGGCTTGGTAGAGTTAGATTCATGGTTGGCCTTGATGATCCTAAAGGTCTTTTCCATCCTAAATGATTCCATGATGCCACTGCCTCACACCCACGCACACAGCCCCGGTGGCACTGCTGCTACTGGGCATCACCCACGCCCTGCCCAGCTCCTGGCCTCGGGAACCCCCTGCCCAGGAGCACCCTGGCACCATGGGGCAGCAGCGGGCACGGCTGCTACAGGAATGAATTGGGAAAGCCAGTCTGGGGGCAAAAGGGCCCTTTCTGGAGAGGAGGGGAGAAGAGAAAATCCATGACAAAAGAAACAGGGAAGAAAAAGCTGCTGTGTAAGAGACGCAGGAAGAAGAGGGGGGAAAAAA
>NW_008600219.1:0-279 GCF_000691845.1 Merops nubicus
TCCTGGTGACCTCCCAGCTTGGGGACTCGTTCCCGGTGACCTCCCGGTTCAGGGGCTGGTTCCCGGTGATCCCCCGGCTCAGGATCTCGTTCCCGGTGATGTCTCAGCTTAGGGGCTGGTTCCTGGCAGCCTCCCGGCTCGGGGGCTCCTTCCCGGTGACCTCCCGGTTCAGGATCTCATTCCCGGTGACCTCCCGGCTTGGGGGCTGGTTCCCGGTGACCCCCTGGCTTGGGGGCCGGTTCCTGGTGACCTCCTGGGCTCAGGGGCCGGTTCCCGGTG
>NW_008600219.1:500-735 GCF_000691845.1 Merops nubicus
CTTCGGGGCTGGGTCCCGGTGACCACCTGGCACGGGGGCTTGTTCCCAGTGACCTCCCAGCTTGGGGACTCATTCCTGGTGACCTCCTGGCTCAGGGGCTGGTTTCTGGCAACCTCACGGCTCGGGGGCTCCTTCCCGGTGACCTCCCGGTTCAGGATCTCATTCCCGGTGACCTCCCGGCTTGGGGGCTGGTTCCCGGTGACCCCCTGGCTTGGGGGCCGGTTCCTGGTGACCT
>NW_008600220.1:0-215 GCF_000691845.1 Merops nubicus
GGGTGCTCTGAGAAGTCAGTCTGGAGGGATCATGTTCCTGCTGTGCTTATGAACACAGCAGTGGTGAGAGGCATCTCCTGCCAGACCACAGAAACGAGGGAGCTCCTGCACTGTGGGGTTAATTTTAGTTGCTCTGTTCCCTGTTTCTTTCGATTGCAATCACACTACTGCTGCTAAGCACCTAAACAGGATCGAGCCTAGGAGCCGAATCCAGA
>NW_008600220.1:255-16486 GCF_000691845.1 Merops nubicus
GAAAGAGAGCAAAGAGACAGCAGAAACCAAAGTAAATTTGGCAAATTAACTTTGTGCAAACACATTCAGCCTGGTGTGCATACTCATCGGACCCCTTCGGAGCCCAACGCTCAGTGTGTGCTCCAAGTGGAGGAGATGTGGCCATAATGACCACTCAGCCTCCCTGAAATAGAAATTATGGAATTGTTTTGGTTCAAAGAGATCTTGAAGATCACCAAGTCCAACCGTTAACCCAGCACTGCCAGGACACCACTAAATCAACAGGGTTTCTGTACTTTGAGGGGAGAAAAAAACAACTGTTTTGAATCATCAGTAGCAAAATTCTTCGTTTCCTCTTGATTAGAGGTTGGAGCAGAAGTGATGGAACCAACCTGAAAAGCTGCTTTCATTGCTGTGAGCCTGTCCCCCATCGCCCCCGTGGACGGCTTGTACGCCTCGTAGTTACTCATCACACTGTTGTTGTTGCCACGGTCCTGTGCAAAAAGACAAAGGACAACTGGAGAGATTTACCCAACACAGACACTCAGTTCAAGCATTCTCCAAATCCATCTTGATCCTGCACTCAGGAAGTACCCCTACTAAGGATGGCAGACTTCTGGCGTGCTGACCAGCAGAACTATTTGCCCCGTGACATTGAGGATGACAGGAAAGCAAAGATGCTTTAATTCTTTGTGACTCACTAGTCCACAGCAGAGCCACGTTTCCTGGCTCCTTGCAGTACAAGCAAAAGGCCATCAAATGGAGATTTTCAGAGGTCGCAGCCAAGACAAAGGGTGAACAAGGCTTCAGCTGGGGCTTTTGGAAAGCTGCTGAACATGGTGTGTTTTCAACGTGTCTACAGCTCAGCTCTGTCCCCATACGTGTTGGCAAGGAGCTGTTTTCCTAACCTGGATGTACCTTGGGAAGCATTCCCAATGCTGCAAGACTTCTTGCTGCCAAGAATCAGGCTTTCCAAGTAATGTATTAGCATTTATTTTGCATTGACAGTCTATTTTGGGAAGAATCTCCAAACCTTTGGGATAACTCTGACCAAAGAAGGTGGCTCTTAACAAGAGGAGAACAGAACAGCACACGACAGTCTCACCTGAGATATTTCTGATACTAACCTCTGGAAGATTCTGAGCTATGAAGACCTTTGAAAGCAGAGGCTATAATCCAGTACTAAGAAGACTTGTTTTTTAAATTAAAGAGTAGACAATACTAAGTTTAGAAGTTCCAAAGATCTGTGAAGAACTTCTTCAGTGTCTCTACTTACTGCATTTTCTGACCCCAGGCCAGGACGTTCACGGTACCCTAAGCCACCACCACCAATATTCAGCTTCTTGCCTTTTCCTCCTTTGAAACGTGATTTCCTGAACCACGGGTTCTGCACAAGAGAGGGACAAATGCTTCTCAATACAGGGAATAAGAAGCTTCATAAATGCAAGTAACAAGGCTCAGAAAAGAGGATTTTGAGAATTTCAAAATTAAAACAGAAATACACCATTTCCCACTCGACGAGGCAGCTGCTGCAGGGGGAAAGATGTGACAGTGCTGCTTTGAAACCAAGCTGCAGCCAGTTCTGTCACAAGGGTCTGAAGCTTTTGTTACAAATGCTTTTTATGAAAACTAATTTTATGCCCTGAACTTTCACCTGTGTTAAACTTTGGGGGGTATGCATTCTGGTAATCCCAGGAATAAATGCCATTTTTAATGCCATTCACTTGGGAGCTCTGCATCTTCTCATGCTTGGGTTTTATTGATGTAGCCACTGCCTGGCTAAGGAGAAATGAGGTTCTGTCAGCAAAACTTCCTGCAAGAAGCAGGCCAGGAAAGAGTAGTTCAACCAGACCTCCTGCTACCAGGCTTTTAAATAGTGGTTGGCTGCACCTCTTTTTAAGTCCCAAAATTTCTTTGAATTTGAAGAAGCCAGCAAGCCAAGCTGTTCAGCTTCTGCACCCCCTCTCAACAGCAGCCTGTGGAGCTCTCCTTACAAATTCCATCCCTTCTGAAAATGCTGCCTCTGTACCTCAGAAAAAATGTTTACTTGGCACCGAAGCCACAAGCATGATAATCCACCTCTGAATTTGAGAAGTACCAAAAAAGCCTTTGCTCTCTTGTAGCTACACAGGCAGCAAAAGACAAGAACTTAAAAGAGCTGACGAGTAGTGGCCCAAGCACAACAGCTTCAGCTTTCTGTCATACCTATATATAGCCAGCCTGCCAGACAGCACTGCTGGGCAGGTACAATGATCCACTGACACCTGTTCCACAGAGTGAAGGTCCATGTAATCATTTTCTAGATTACCCTTCAACTGAGCTGCATTTCCCAGCTGCCTGCCGTAAATGTGTATCGAAAATCTGATTGTAATGAGGTCCTGGAGCTGGAGTGCTCTGCTGCCATCAGCCAGATTACAGCTCCTCATTTCCCAGGCAGTGGCTGACCCCAGAATAGATTACATACAACATCCAAAATCCTCATGGGTTCTTTCAAAGGCCATGAAAATCACTAGAAAACTACTAGTACTTAAAAAGAGTAGAGAGCACCAAAAGGTCACTGCTAACATGTGATGGAGCCAGAAACAGGCCCCTGAGCTCCTCATTTTGTGCCGATCACAGAAGGAACCTTCCTCTGCTCCTGGAATTTTGCCTGTTCGTACCTGCATTGCTAGATCCAACAGCTCTTTGGAAACATGTTGATTGGCACCTTCCAGATTTCTGACCAGATCACCAGCGAAGTTGCTGTCTTTGGGAGTCAGCAGGGTGTAGGCAACCCCCTTCTCGCCCGCACGGCCGGTGCGCCCGATCCTGTGGGTGTGTGTGTCTATGTCCCGAGCCACGTCGTAATTGATGACAGTCTTGATGGAAGGGATGTCTAACCCACGAGCTGTAAGAGAGCAAGGCAGCAGGCAGTGTGACCAGCCCAGACTGACACACAGCAATCCCATTCAGACGGCTTCATCCTGCTCCAGCACAGGACCGGAGCTTCCACAGGAACACGCCCCGGTTCAGAGGCTCCCCTCTGAGCCTCAGGGTTCACCCCTCCACAGGCTGCAACTCCTAAGTGCAGCAGTATCTAACAGTGGTGGGAGTTACACCAGTCCCCAAGTTCACAGGATTGACCAGGGAAGGTGTCTTAAGGGTCTCTTCCAACCTAAAGGATTCTATGATTCTAAGAGGTCTCTTTAAAGGGCTGGTTTTCCAAAGAAGAGAGCAGGCTTTATTAAAGGACACTGAAATTCACTCTTTCTTCAGCTCAGCTTCTGGGTGCAAAAGCTGTTCTAGAGAAGGTTTCAAGTGTGTCTTTCTCCTCTTCATTTAACATGTCAGCTGACTAAGAAATAGCAACCTACTTCCTTAAGAAATGGCCTATTTTATTTCTGTATATTAAAAAACATCTCTTAGACTGTACTTTAAATATCATTAGAAGATTTGAAAACCCTTTGCTAACACTGTACTTCTGAAAAACATCTGGAATACAGCACCCAGCAGGTGCAGAAGCCAACCTTGTTGCCCTCCACTGAAAGGTCTTGGCTATTCTGCTGATGTCCACAACTTGTAGGAGCTACTGTTTCTTAGAACATCACATACCTGCCACGTCAGTAGCCACCAGTATTGGGATTGCCTTTTTCTTAAATTCTGAAATGACTTTATTCCTCTCACTCTGGTCCATGTCACCATGAAGCAGCCCCAGATTATGATCCTCCTGCTTGAGGTTATTGGCCAGCTCTTCTGCATTTGCCTTCTTGGTGACAAAGAGGAGAACACTCCCAGAAGATGTGAACTCCACGAGGCGTCGAGTCAGCCAGTTCCATTTGCTGGGGCCAGAGGGGAAAATCTCCACAATTTGAGTAACATCTTCATTGGCCTAAGGGGAGAAATAAGAGAAGGAATAATTCAGGATGGAAGTGACAGGACGGCAACCAAACATACAGCACAATAAAATGAGGAGTTTTAAACTAGGTGTGAGAATAAAAAGTGGAGAAGCAGTGGACCTAAATTCTCCTGTAAGAGAGGTTTCAGCTCTTGTTGGACTGCTGACCACTTCATTTTGACAGGGCAAATAGGGCAGGGGTTAAATGAGCCACTCTGCTAAACTCAAGAGAGGCAGAGTGCAGACTCTGACGTGATGCAGTTTAGCACCCTGCTGATCTAAAGATGGGTACTTGCAATTTAGATGTTCTTGCAACAGATGCTGTTAGCACCTAAAATAGACTGTGCAGAGCAGGGGCTGAGAGGATGCTCCTCAGTAAAAGTTACTCCTGCACTCCCATGAGCTGTGACTTGGCCTCAGAGTCAGCAAGAGGGGAGGTATGAACAGGCTCCCTGTACACTGTGCATTGCAAGTAAGAAAAGTGCAGTGGAGCTCACAACACTGTCTGGAAGTTTCCCTGAAAGATTCAGTTTTACACATTTAAATATTAATTATTTCAAGGATGATGTTCTCCTACTAAAATAATTTAGATCAAAGAATAGAAACCATGTGGTTAAGCTAGGAAAGCTGCTTCTTTTCTGAAGTGATGTTTAGGAAAAAACATTTTCCCGCAAAGGGGCTTCAGGTACCATCCATTTTTTGTTATAAAGGGATACTTCACACTCCTGATTGAAAAAAAAAAAATCTAAAATGTAGAGAACTGGTTAAAAGAAGAATGTTCTGAAGGCATCTTGGGAAAGTTCTCAGTTTTCATATATTATAAGTTTCTTCACAGCAAGTGCAGCCTGCCCACGTCATTAGTTTATTACCAAATCCTGTGTCTGCTGAGTTCAGCTGCTGCTGTCAAGCAAGTACAGAACCAACACTGCCCCGTAAACAAGCTGAAAGACATCAGTCTAATTTTCAAATCCTTCACTGCAAAAGCTGTAATTTATGTATAGTTTTGAGACAAAATAAAAGGATATACCCATTGATTCAGCCTAGTAAAAGGAAAAAAAAAAAATCAGTCACTGCATTACTGATGTTTCACTCCTTGATGAAACCTCTCATCACTATATTTGGTGGCAGAAAGAAAGCTCAGTAAAACAAGATTAAAAAGCCCACAAAACTTCACTCATTTTAGTTAAGCACAAAGTATTTACTCTTAAATACAATGATGACTACTGCAGTTTAACTTAAATCTCTGACAACAGAAGCAGAATGGTTCATTTTTCTGGTTGTCTCAGGAGAAATGTGGCATTACCTCTCCAATGTCTCCCTGCACAACTCGAATTGGGTCGATCAGAATGTCTCGGGCCAGCTTCTCAATCTTCTTACGGAAAGTGGCACTGAACAGGAGGGCTAGAACAAAACACAGCATTTGCCTTCCCTGAAAAATCAACTTTCACAATTGTGAAAACAAGGCACAGATGTGAATGGAACCTGTGTGACTGTACTAGACATCAGTGGTCTGAGGCTAAACTCTGTTTTACTGGTTTGAATGAAAATTATCCATCATGCTGCTAGAACACCTCAAAGTGGACCCACATTTCATGGCATCTGAAATAAGAAGCTGCTAACATGTGGCACTGCTGTGAACTTTGTTTCATGGCAGCTTAGAATGCAGGATCTCAAGGCATATGAACCTCAATTCAGCCAATCATCCTTTCCCTGAGTGAAGTCTGTGGAGGGATTAGAGATGGATGGACGGCACCCACACCTCACAAGTGCTCCCTCCCAGCTGCCCACATGGAGAACAACACCAGTGGACTTTTGCAAAAGTCTTGTTGTGTGGCTATGTGGAGAATGAGCAACCCAAGCTCTGTTCCAGATTCTTCACTTGCAGCCCAGCACACAGCCTCCTTTGACTCTCAGGAGTTTATCCAGAAACACTCCTCTACTTACTCTGTCTGTCAGGACGTACGTGGCTTGCGATTGATCTGACCTGGTATTCTGGAAAGGAGATGGAGAATGTTCTAATCAACAGTGTATGGTCATTATTTAGTAGAATAACTCAAAATACAACTTCATAGTTTCATTTAACAAATAACCATAGAGTGAATGAGTGCCTCTCACTGAGCATTTAATTCTGCTGTGACTTTTAGGTGCTCTTTGCTCCACAGGGGAAGTTCCTTTGCTGTACAAAGAAACTTTTGGAAGTTCCTTTAGAACAAAATTCCCTAAGCAAAGATCCCAACTCAATCTGTGTGTAAACCTGAACATCTTACAAGTGTCTCCTCACCTCTGCACTATTATAGTACTTTCAAATCTTTGTTATGCCCCATGATTCTTGAATAGAAATTAAAAATCATCCAGATCTGAATGACCCACAACCTCTTACAATGAAGTAGAAAGTTCTTTTAACACCACTAGCTGTACACACACAAGCAAAGCATAGAAGAGATTTGCCCAGAAGTTATGCAGCAACTCTAAAATAAAAACTGGGGTTTTTGGACTTTGACATCAAAAGGACTTCACTGATCTCTTATTAGACTTTTAAATGAGAGTTTTGTCTATAAAATATTTGCCTAATGTATTTTCAAGTCTATGAAGGTACAGAGGTTATAAACAGTCCTGCTAAGCTGGAAACTGGACACCACTGCTTTCCAAAACAGTGACATTGTAATGTCAGAGTAATACCAGTTCATTACATACCAAACCCCATGTCAAACATTCGGTCAGCTTCATCAAACACAAGGTAAGTGACTCTTTGAAGGTTTGTAGCTTTCTTTTTCACATGATCAATCAAACGACCCTATTAAAAAAAAAAAAGCCAGCCAAGTTTTTAGAACATTTTAGAAAAAGTTAACATGTGCAACCTTCAAGTACTTTAACTCCTTTTTATCCTCATCAGAGACTTGCACAGGAAACATCTCAAGGCTTCAGTCTAGAAGTGTCAATATTCAAGCCACAGAAACAGATTCCCAAAACTCTCATCAACTATGCTTGACAAGCTGAATTTTAGGACTTTTTTTTTCAAGCTTAACAGTGCTGCCATCCTAAAATGCCCCATTCTTCATTACAATTATATTTCAAATGTGAACTGGCTTTTTAACCCCACAATTTTTGGCAAAGGAGTTCTTCCTACTTTGTTTTCTTGCCTGGAACCTCAATAAATAGCCACAATAAAAGTTCCTCCAACCATTAGCTGCTCAGCTTTGCCTAAGTTTGTAACTAGTTTTTACAGTAAGCAAAGCCAGTTGACAATGGTGCTCACTTACATCACCAGTTCAGCATCAACACCCATTCTGATTCAAAGTTCCAGCCCTCCAGTATTAGTGCCACAGGCTCTATGGTGATTCAGGAAAAGGATTCTCAAGTTTGGGATGTTCTGGGAATTTTCTTCATGAATTTAAGTCTCAGCAATCAGAAGCTGGTATCTCACACTACTGACACTGATTCAAGCAGATCTTGCTTGCTACCCTCTCATCTATTGCAGGGCATACCTAATCTCTCTTGGAAGAATAACAATCCCAGCATATTTGCTCTCAACATCTGATAACCTGCGGGTAACCTACATTTTGGTGATCAGAGAACGTAATAAGGGTATGAAAAATCTGTCTCAGCTTCAGTTAAGCAACCAAAAAAGGGTACTGTGTGCACAGAGGTACTTACTGGTGTGCAGACAACTATCTCTGCCCCCTCCTGCAGGGCCTTGGCTTGCTCCCACATGCTGCCCCCTCCGTACACGGCTACGGAGCGCAGGTTATAGGCCTTCCCAAAGCGCTTGCACTCCGAGTGGATCTGGGGATTTGAAACCAAGCACATCACAGCTCACGTCAGACAGACCTGAGAAAACACACCTACCCTGGAAACAGAGTCCAGCTCCTGAAATCCACTTTTCAGTGTGCAACTGAGTGAAATTATTCAGAAATCCTCAGGGCTGAATATTTCAATACCTGTGGATAATTCCCAGTAATTTGGGAAACTTATTTAGGCATTCGACAATAATTTAACCTGCAGGCTCTAACCTTTTGCACATACAATTTCTGGTAATGCAGCCACAGTGTACTTAATAGCTAGAAGTAATACAGGAGCACTGTGCAAAAATTTACACTTTCAGGTTTGTCATGATCCTTCACCAAAAAGAGGTGCAGGGGAGAACGGAGAGCTGACATCAGAGGCACACTATGAACACACTGAGAAGTTTCTTCAAATAGTTTACTGAGGTTCTCTGATAACTTCTGCCCAGGATTTTGTCCTTTTCTGTACAAAGAGGCACACCTATGCCTCTTTTCTGAGTATGACACACTGCTGACTGCACACTCACCTGCTGGCAGAGCTCTCTGGTCGGGCAGACGATCACTGCGATGGGACCATCCCCTGGTTCCAGCTCCTTCTGATCCATGATGTGAATCAGCATCGGCCAGATGAAAGCTGCTGTTTTTCCACTTCCAGTCTTAGCTATCCCAATCATGTCTCTGCCACTCAGTGCCACTGGAACACCCTAAAAATAAGGAGATTCTAAACCCATATTATGCCTACCTCAGCATATTCTTGTGCTAGATATTATGTGGAAACTCAGCTAACAAGAGGAAAGCACATTACAGAGGACTCACAGCTAACACACATTGATGCTTACAGAGTTCTTTTGCCAAGCTCAGCTCTGAATTAGTTTAAGGGCTGGAAGAAATTACTGTGTTATGACTGCTGGTGTCCTACATGAAATCAATGTTTGGGTACAGTGCAACACCCCAAGAATACAGTTAGATGTACACAACCACATCTTGTCTGACTCTAAGAAAGCTAAAACCAAATTCCCTGAGCCTATTCTTTCTGTAATCACTTGGAGTGCACAAGTCCTCACCTCACCCCTACTGCTGCTGTGAGAACCCCCCAACTGCAGCTTTTTACAAGCAGTATGGACTAAGGTCATCCCTTGGGCACAGCACCATGGCATCCTTCATACTCCAAGAACAGCGTCTGATGTGGTGTGGTTATAATAACATTATTGATCTTCTTAATTACTTGTGGTAATCAATCTAAATATGCAGTATGAACCCTTTTGCCTGCATGGCTCTCCAGGGAATGACCAGTTAAATAGTCCAGCTCACAGGGCATTTGTTCTAACTGCCAAAATTAATACAATTTCTAAAATAACATAATAAAAAAACCTCCCTTTCATACATTTGTATAAGAGATGTCACTTGCTCTTCAGTCATCACCAAGAGACAAATGAAGAAAAGAATATGGATATGTTTACAGTGGTGATTTAACAAGACAAAAAGTGGCTAAACTTCTGTTTAAAAAAATATCAAAGCTATTTTCCTAGAAAATAAATTATTCTTCTCTATGACATCTCTACGTAGCAAACCAGAATTGTGTACATCCTTATATGGCCTAGGGACCTTTGCATGTGTTCTGTCAGCTCTCTTTAGATGTCAGAGAAGTACCAGCACTCACCTGACATTGTATAGGAGTGGGCTGAGTATACTCTGATCTCCTAATTTGATGCATAAGTTGCTCATCAAACCCAAAATGAGCAAAACTACTGCCAGGCCTCGGAGGAGCAGCACCAGACACCTTAGAAAGAGAAACATATCTTTGTTCATGAAGAGTAAGAGAAAAATGAAGAGTAAATAGTATAAAAATGAAAAATGGAGTCTCTCTGCCTCTGAAAATGGACTTTTTTGAATAGACTTAAGTTTAACTAGGTGCAAATTCCAGATGTGTTGTGTAAATAACACTTTCAGGTTTAAAAATGTAGATAAATTGTTGATCAACATAAGCTACTAAACATCACGTTGACCTCCTCATATTACTCATCTTCTTCCTCATTTAATTCCCTTCATAGAAAGTCACATGTCACAAATAGCAAAAAAAATAATTCTTGCATATATTTCCAGTTTCAATTCCTAGCTCTGGAGTTCTTTAAGTCCAAGTGCATCCATGCAACTGGCAATCATTGGTGCCCACCTGGAAAAATCCAGAGAACACTCTGAAAATCTGCTAAGGTAAAATCAAGCTCCCTTAAATCAAAGTGACTGAAGGTGTCCAAGATCCTTGGTATCCAAAAGCTGGTGTTTCCTGTGAAAATCTTCATTAAAACTATTAAGACAGTCCAAAAAAAAATGAGAGGAAAAAGATGCTAAGATTTTTTGTGAGCAGCTTACCCTGAGATTTAGCTTATGACGTAACTCCACCACTTGCTGTGGGGTGAGACTGGTGATCTCCTCATGCTCATCATAGAAATTCTTCTCAAACGGTGGATATTCAATCTGCAAGGGAAATTACTCAGTTAGTCCAGCACTCCAGAGCCTCTCTGTGGACTTAGTTTTGGAAGGGAAAGCTCCTTTTTGTCTAAAGTTCTTAACTGTCTGCAAGAACATTTGAACATGAAGCCATTTCAAGGATCTTTAGCACGACTCATGTGGGAGAGCACTAAAATACTACAAGGACAGAAGCATATTTCAATCTGCTTTGTAGCTCCTGCTTTCTAGAATGCCTCAGAACAGAATGGAATAAACTTCCTTCCTACCTCTGAGTGGTCTATAGGTGGTAGAGGATCAATGATTTTTTTGGATGGTGCAATTGGGTTCCCATCACTATCATACTCCAGGTTATCCTCTTCCTCTTCTTGGACCACACCAGCAGTGGGGTTTTCAGCCATGTAGCGAAAATAAGCTTCCTGCAGCAAAACACATCAGTAAAATCACATCCAATGGGACTCAAAAGTACTACTACCTTTATTTAAATGAAGTATGTGCTAGATGGTGGTTTGCTTTCACTCCCACCATTGAGGAAAAAAAGCCACGATCACTAGAATTGATTCTTCTAATACCAACAGTTACGTCCAGAAAAAGGACAATAAGTACAAACGAAGAAAACAACTACAGTGTCAGACCACAAAATGCTTTCAAAAAACAAACTTCTCTTACATGTTTACTTAACAACTCCTTCTACCAAGGCTTGTTGAATTAAGAGTAGAAGAATCTATTCTTACTTCCACATGAACAAAGTGCAAGTGCTGCAGGTTTTTAAACAGAGAACACAATGTTACTAAGTACAATGCTTATATTGTTTTTAAACACACTATGCTAAAGATAGTTTCTCCACTTCCCCTAGCTAGTCTCTAAGAAAAGAAAATACATCTATTTTTCATTGAGTCAACAGCAAACGGGAAAGAAACTAATTCAGAAGAGTCCTTCAACACAAGCCCAATTTAGAAGTCACTGTCACATCCATCCTTGCAGCTCACAAAGATGTACGTGTCTCACAGAACCTCCCTGGCATGCCAAGACATTCTCAGGGAGAAAACACCAGTCTCACCTGACTTCCAAACAAATATTTAAGATCAGATTTTTAAAGTAAGGTTCAGTTACAAACAGAAATATATACTCATGGCTTGTCTGCATGGCAGATGATCACTTGGCCATGTCCACGTACGACACACCTGAACCAGAACTGTCTCCAAGTGTAGGTCACCTCTGCTCAAATGTTAGCACAGCTACACTCAGCAAACTGGAAGCAAAGCCCTAGAGGCCAGACAACCCTTCCATGCTCCCAGTTACTGCGAGTAGCACAGTAGTTATTAACTGCAACTCAGTAGCAAGGTACATTTTGAAATTAAGTCTTTCCTCTTTGTTTATTATTTGTCAACAGAGATGATTATAATCCTCAATCAGAACTGGAGCTCCTCTGAACATAAAGAGCAAAAAGCCTGATTCTTGCCCTTAATAGCCATGAAATTTTACTGCAAATAGCCTCCACAATTTAACAGCCTCTCACTGGTGCTCCATGTCAGTTCATTCTGCCAATTTCAGATTTGATGAGACCCTCAGGTACTGAAAAAATCACACAGGAAGTTCAAATCGACTGAAAAAAAGATCTTCTTAAATGGAGTAAAAAAGAATGAAATTATCTCCTAATATTCTTCTTTTTTTTTTAGTGAAACACCTAGAAGGGTAGAGACAGCAGGATGACCACTAGAGCTGCCTGCTGAGTTGTCCAGACACTGCGCATGGTACTGGAGTTTTGTACCTAGTAGTTATATACTTGGGGAGGGAAGTTAGAAAAAGAAACAAGACAACGACAAAAAAAAAGAAGATAGAAAGACTGCATAGGAACTCACTTGGTCATCTTCCTCTTCAATGTCATCTCGAATACCCCTGGAAAAACAAGCGGAGAAAAAAAACTTCCCTGCAAGTGTTCCACATACTCAGCTCCATACCTTCACTCGATTAGTGCTGAGCTCCATATCTGGTGGAAGACACAACACTAACAACTGGGTAACATTCATAATCCCAACCCATGGAGTGTTCATATTTTGTGCCAACAGCAACCCTGCAAGGATTTCTTTTTACGTCTATTAACGGACTGAAAGATTAGGGTTCCATCTTCCCAGCAGGAGCCACAGCAAAGATCATCCTGGTCTAAGCTCTCGATGCTACGGAAGTCCCAGAACTGAAGCGGAATATGAGCCAGGAAGAGCAAATCCAGTTCAGAACTTCCCCAGGTGGTGATTTGGATCCGGTGTTCTGTTTCAGGACCATGTATAATCTGATCAACCCCATGCAATACAAGTTCTACCAATGTATCTGACATTTACATCAAGAATCAACAGCAGAATTACTTTCCTTGGTAAAAAACAGATACATAAGCTGCAAAACCTTAACCTGTTTTTAAACTCCAAATTTAGTATCCCAACTGCCATGTGCTACCTAAATAAAGCAGCTTTACAGGGACTGTCTTAAAACCCAGTTCAAGTTTGGAACAATCTCCAGTGCTACAGGTACAGCAGCACCAAGCTATTTTGCTCACGAAAGTGCAATTTTGAACTAAACCACCCTTATCACCACAAGGATGTGGAAAGAAGAAAAACTATTCAGTCTGATCTGGAAGGTGGTGGCAGCACAACATGCTGCCCTAGTTTGCATGCCCTAGAAAGGCTTCTGGTGAGAGATAACTCTCAGTGTTGTTACACTTCACTGTAGAATGCCACAATGGATTCTTCCCTCCTATTAATTCAATTTTTACTGCAAAGAACTTTCCCCATGGGGGATATCATGTGCTGGTTAATGTTGTTTTACTAAGTATATACTATATTCCCTACAGAACAACCATCATCAACAAAATGCATCAGAATTCTCTTAGCATGACACAAGACACAGGCAGGCACAGGAATTACAAAAGAGAACCTACTTGACATTCTTTTTTTCTTTGTCTTTATCTTCAAGTCTCTTCATGTCTCGAGCAGCTTGATCCTAACAGGTCATAAAATTATGACATGTTAAAAAAAAAAATGAGATGATAAAACTTGGAAGGGAAAACTGTTCCTACATTCACATTTCCAGACTATCATGCCACAAAGACAACACTTTTTGGGCTAAACTTTCTTTTGTTCCACATCCTAGTATGCTAAATAAAATTTCCCAACACCTTTGAAGTTTATATGCTGTGTAATTGTGGCAACGTTGTTGAAAAAAATGCATTCTCTGTACTTCTCCTGAAAACAATGTGAAATATCCAGCTAATAACAGAACTGTAGCTAAGGAACAGCTTGTGATAAATACAAATCTCTTCAATTCAGGTAGTGCAAGATGCACAAACCCTTCATTTCTTATTCAGAGACACACAAAGCTCTTTGACATGCTCAAAACAGGTAAGTGGTTAAGCTACTGTAAATCATATCTGCCCTCTCTGCACCTAATCCATCTCAGAAACTAAGTGACATTCTGAGTACAGCTGCCAAAGCCAGGAGTGACATTTGCTGCTCCTGACTGGAGAGCAGTGTGGCCACATGAATTGGTAAACGTTTCACAAGCTGGGTCTTGCCTCCACTTCAGCCATGAACGCCTCCAGAGGATCGTCGTCGCTGTCAGAGTCTGCTGATTTGGAATGAAACTGCTGGCGAGTGGGGGAATTCTCTGCAGGAATGTATGGCAGCTCGACATTGCTGGAATCCTCCTCTTCATCCTCAAAGTACCTGAAAAGAAACAAACCATGGGCCAGTCAGCACACAGTCTACAGCTGTCTTGCATGGTTTCAGAGTTGAGACAAGTTTCCCCCACAGAAATCGATAATAAAAGTCAAGACATACAATGGAAAAGATCCTGAGATTTATGTGTTTCTCTACAATTATTCATACTGTAAGATAAAAGTTGTGGTAGGGAAAACGGATGTTATGAAACTTATCTTGAGTGGCTCTCCCAGGCTGGTGAATATAGGATGCTTTTCTGACGTTCCCTCTAAAAGCATTTATGCAACTAATAGAAGGGTTAGTAAAGAAATGTGGAGTTGAAAGTTTCCTTGTGCAAGAGACACCCAAATTTATCCTGCTTGGCTCCAATTCTGAAAACGCTGCCTCAGGCAAAGCCTTGTTCAGAGCACAGCATGAAGAAGACTGAGCTGAGTGAGGCTCAGCTGAGAGATGTTCTCAGGGAACATCAGGAAAGCTAGAGGAGGAGAGCTCTTCACTGGCTGCTGTAGTATCTCACAGGCTTTAAAACTGATTTAAACGCAAGGGGATATTATCATCCTCATTTTACAGATGATGGGCTGGGACCCAGAGAAAGAGTCAATAATCAGTCCAGGGTGACACCAAAAGTCTGCTGCAGAGCAGTGACAGGAGCTCCTGCATGGGACTAGCTCAGTTTCTCTTGACACTGTCACCATAAAGCTCCTGGGGTTCTGTGACACCAGTGCTAGGGTATTAATCCTCAAGCAGGCTTTTCATAACTAAACCCCATAAATGTCACAGACACTTCCCTGACCTTGGGAACTCTGAAACACTAACACCTAGGGCTCGATAAACACAAGCAATAACCCTACTTACGCGTTCTCTTCATCAAAATTTGCTCGCTTTGACCCAATTTTGTAGAAAGAAGGCAGCTGAGGAGGTCCCGACTTCGCGAATGCAGCAGAAGAACCGGCTGTTCCAAACGCACTGTGAGACTGCTGAGAGAGCTTAGGCTCCTCTTTTTTTCCTGGTGTGATGGCAAATCCACCAAAACCGAAGCCTCTCTTAGTACCAGGTCCACCTTTATTCCAATTCATGATGCCCCCAATGTATCTGCTAAAATCACAAGAGACAAATTAAAGCTTTAGAGGCTTTGGCAACATGACTGACAGGGGTTCGACCTGTTTCAAAACAGGATTTGGGCTTTGTTCTTGTAAACATGAACATACCCACAGCTCAAAAAAAAAGAATAAACCAAAGAGGTTGTGTTCCAAAACAGACTGTGTCCACCAGTACCACCTGAGCTCCTGAAGATGTTGTCTGTCTTGTCTGTTTTGCAATCTCAAGCAAACAAATCCAAGGCCAGAACTTGGACCCATCAGGAAGAACAGGAGATGAAAAGTCAACTCAGAATGTACTTTGCAAGTCCCTACAGTCCCCTCCTGGGGTGTTTCACAGCTCTGTAACCACCACGCTCCTGCAGCCCAGACATCACTAGCACAGGCTGCCCAAAGCAGACACTGCTCCCCTAACAGACTGGGCATGTTTCTGCCAAAAATTCAACTCCCTCTTCTTACAAAAGCATCTTTAGCCATATGCATGTTCTCCAGCCTACATTTTACAAACCATAACACGTCTACCCAGAACATGGCTTTCTAAGTTAGATGAAGAGAAGACTGAGCTGATATACAAAGATTTACACTTCCTATTCCAAGTAATTTAATTATTTCATCTGCACAGTCAAGTAAATCATACCTTTAAGGCAGCCACAGACAGCAGGACACCCACTGCTTTCATGTGCATTTTAATTAGAGGGTACAAGGGCTGCAAGTCTTATTAAACAAACCCTCACGTTCCGTGTCAATCCTCCAATGAGATCAGAATTCATTGGCAAGGGAAACAACTCCAAAACAACCTGAGAGTAAATACTGCTGCTGCTCCTGTGCAGCACATTTACCAGCCTGGGTCTTGCTCAGTAATCTCCAGCCTAGACCTGAGCTCACCAGGAGGCTCTGGAGGCTCCTCAGTTCTCCACGGCCGAGCCCAGTGCCTGTTCTCCCACCTTGCAAATGTGTGGCAGGTAGGAGATCAAAACACCCAACAAAGGGGGGAAAAGTGGAACTTTGCACTTCTGCTGCTGACAGCACAGCAAGCAATCTTTTCAGCTATCAAATCATATTTTTAAGGAGTTTTCTGACTCTTTTTTCCTTCCCAACACCAAGGAAAATAAAAGGAACCATCCTTTTACTCTGTCATACAGCTGCACAAGGACAAAACGTGGCCCGTTTGCCCACGGAGCCCACTAGTGAGTGCCGGGGCAGAGAGAGGGCTCCCGCTGGGCAGCGATGACGGGCAGCGAGCCCGGTAACCGGAGCCCGCGCTTCCTGCGGCCCCGGTGCGCGGGAGGAGCGCGGAGGGCGGCCCCGTGCCCGGGATCCGCC
>NW_008600221.1:0-11846 GCF_000691845.1 Merops nubicus
CCTTCAACATCTCCTCTT
This sequence comes from Merops nubicus, assembly GCF_000691845.1. Taxonomy (NCBI): domain Eukaryota; kingdom Metazoa; phylum Chordata; class Aves; order Coraciiformes; family Meropidae; genus Merops; species Merops nubicus. The sequence continues at coordinate 19 of NW_008600221.1, forward strand.
TGAGAAGCTCATCAGCATTAAAAAAAAGTGAGCACAGGCGAATCAGCTCGGGGCTTTTTCTTTTAAGTTGGGGTATATTCAATTTTCTGGCTAGCAGCAGCTCTATTGCTACCTCAGTTCTGTTGTAGGATATAGTTTGGCACTTGAGCTGTGTCTTCTGTACTGAGTCATCTTGGAGATGCCACCACGCCAGAGCTTGGGCTGGACCTGCTCAAATTAACCACTAGTGCCCCTTCAGAGCCTCTGGGATTGTGGATTTTGAGTGGAAAGGAGAGGAACAGCACAGCAAAACTGTAATGTTGTAGAATAAGCAAATTCAGTTAGCTCCAGTTCCTGGGGAAGAAAAACTAGTTAGAAAAAAGCTTGGGAAAGAATGAGTGGATCAGGTGGCTGTACAAGAAAGTTATCATTAATTTATTGCTGAAGTGGATGGTGAGTTCTGGTGGGACATATCCTGAGTCCAGTCCTGTTCAGTATTCATAGAATGGCTGAGGGTGGAAGGGACCCTAGAGATCATCTGATCCAGCCTCCCTGCCATGGGCAGGGACACCTCTCAACTACACCAGGTTGCTCAGGGCCTCATCCAACCTGGCTTTGAACACCTCCATGGACGTGGCATCCACAACCTCTCTGGGCAATCTAGTCCAGAGTTTCACCACCCTCATGCTGAAGAACTTCTTCCCAAGATCTAGTCTGAACCTGCTCTCCTTCAGTTTAAAACCATTTCCCCTGGTCCTGTGGCTGGACACTCTTGTGACAAGTCCCTCTCCAGCCTCCCTGGAGGTTCCTTCAGGTACTGAAAGGCTGTTATAAGATCACCCCAGGAGTCTTCTCCAGGCTGAACAATCCCAGTGCCTTCAGCCTATCCTCATAGCAGAGATGTTCCAGCCCCTGAACGGGATCATCTTTGTGGCCTCCTCTGGACTCATTCCAACAGATCTGTGTCCCTCTTGTGGTGGGGACACCAGCACTGGTCACAGTATTCGAGGTGGGGTCTCACAGGAGCACACTCCCAGCTCTTGTTGAGCTTCTTGCCAGTCAGCACAGTATTTTCACTGGGGAGTTGGGTTGCAAGGCAGCAAGTGTGTCTGTGGGACGTGCAGGCTGCAGAGCAGTGAGGGGGTCACCAAACCCTCCGGGGGATTAAAACTCAACACGAAGTCTCATTGAACTGTGGAACTGTTCATGACCATGTCTGTGTTGGCAGGTGGTTATACTTCATCACATGTTGTCCAAAGCGACCGTGAAGGCCAGACCCTCTGTCCTGTGGTGTTACAAGAAGGAGCTGGGCTTCAGCAGGTGAGGAGCCTCGTGTGGCTTGTGCTGCTCTGTGTGAAGCAGGAGCTCCGTGACCGGTCTGCTGAGCGCAGGCTGCCTGAGCTGGTCGTGAGGAGAAACAGGATTAGTTCCTGGAGGAGCTGTAGGAGGTTTGGTCTTCCAGAACTAAAATTTGGGTTGTGTCATACAGATGATATCAGCACTAGGGGCTTCTAGTTTCTTTCTCTAGCCCTAATGCTAACTCTGTTGTCCTGAGCTAGTCTCTCCCTCTCAAAAGGCCAAAACTTCAATTCCTCAACTTAGCCTCAGTAATATTTAGGACTGAATGCAGATTAAGCATTAGAATGCCTTCATTTTGAAAGGGTGTTTAAAATTTTAATTCTTAGATTGGTGTGTGTAACTACAGCCTGCAGATGAAGTCAGGAAGGGTGATCTGGAGCTGTATGAGTCCAGCCAAGTGATTTCTTGCAAAGCCAGCTGGTTCTGTGTGCTGTTTCCATGTGCCTTCAGCCCAGAGTGGAGCAGGTGTCATGAAAGCAGAAACTGTGAGCCAAGACTTTTCCTCAGAGGCTCTGCTCTGACTTTCAGTTAGACAAGAACGTAGGTCTGGATGCACTCCTCTCTAAACCTTTTCCAAGAAAACTTCTGTGTAATTCTATCCTCCAGCCACCGGAAGAAGAGGATGAGACAGCTACAGAAGAAGATTAAAAGTGGAACTTTAAGCATAAAGAATGATGATCCCTTTGAGTTATTTATTGCAGCCACAAACATCCGCTACTGTTACTACAATGAGACTCACAAGATTCTTGGTAACACCTTTGGCATGTGTGTACTTCAGGTGAGGAGTTAAACTGTTCTTGACTCTATTAAACTTGCACTAGTATCAGTGGGTTTTAGTATAAATGCTGCAGATATTGTATTGGTTGCTTCTGTTATTTCAGTTACAATGGTCTTCTGTGTCTTACAAGTTTTGTGAGAGTGAGATATCCTTGCTGGTAAAATTTTAATGGAATGTTGGTTAATGGAAATGTTAAGTGTGAGTTAAACTTTGAGAAATAATGTTTTAGGCTTCCTGTTCCCTTTAGTAGGTGCTGTTTGTGCTGATGAACTCTAGGCAGCTTTCAAGTTTTATTTATTTCCTAGGATTTTGAAGCCTTGACTCCAAACCTGCTAGCTAGAACTGTTGAAACAGTGGAAGGGGGTGGAATTGTGGCAATTCTCCTGAGAAGCATGAACTCACTGAAGCAGCTCTACACAATGACCATGGTATGTTCAGTGTAATGGGCCTGGTTCTAAGCAGCTGCATGGTGGTGATGCTGAGGTTTGCTTTTCTTGTGGGTTGTGATTTCCTTTCATCATCTTTTCCTGCTCTTTCTTCTGTCTGTGATGGAATGTGTCTCCCACTTTGGCAGTTCTGCCAAACTCTGTGTCTTGAAATGCTGCTGGGTTACAAGGAGGAAACACCCATCATTCAAAAATGTAACTGTGTGCTTTTGTTTCACAACAGTTTTGGAAAGTATTTATGCCTGTGTAACAAAGTTAAGTGAAAACCAGACTCTTTGAGTGTTTTGTGACTTGTTGCTAGGTGAGATCAGCTTCACAACCATTATATGTTTCTAGATATAAACTATTCACACTGAGTTTACTTATATCTAGAGCAAGATTTGTTTCCCTTAGTGATGATGTTAGTAGGTGAATTAGAATTATAGACTTTTTTTCTATTAGAAAATGTGTGTTTGAAATGTTCTGTACCTGGCAGAGTTGACCTGTAAGTCAGACAAGAATAAGTAAGACCACAGTGTAAAGTACTGGTGGCAAAAGTACATTTTAACAATTATTTGGGAAGTGTGGCTGTTCCACAGCAAACAGAAAATGAGAATCTGAACCCTGCCTGGGACTGGGTGCTGATGGAAAGGGAGACTGTAATCCAAGAGAGTGGAAAAGAGTTTGGGTTATCTCTGAGTGACAACCTTGTTAGTGCTGCTCCTCCTCCAGACTGACCTTTTTTTGTTGTTCTTCCAGGATGTCCACTCTAGATACAGAACAGAGGCCCACCAGGACGTGGTAGGACGGTTTAATGAGAGGTGGGTGTTTAGGAGGGTGGAGGATCAAGGCTGTGTGCCCAATAAAAGCATCTGGAACAATGTCCTGTGTCCATAGCAGGGAAGCATCGTACAGGTTTGCATTGGAATGCAGCTTCTTGGCTCCTTCAGTGAAGTTTCCATGTTCTGTTGTGGAAAGGAGTAGAGTTTGTTGTTGGAGGAACTGTGTACAAAATTTTGGCATGTGTTACAAGGGATAAATGCAGATAGCCCTGAATTTGTAAACTGTTCTGAGTCCCTTTCTTGAAACACTGTGTAGAAACATGCACTTCAGGGGCACTGAGGCTCAGATACTTCTTGCACTACTGTAAAACATAAAACTCCTTACTCTGGGGTATTTTCTGTGGGTTTAGAAGCATCTTTTAAAGAGGTTTTCTCTGTGTTTGTTGTATAGAACAAGCAGCTCTTATTGAGTGAGGGAACCCTAGCTCCAGCCATTGGAATATTGCAGAAGTCATTCTTCAGTGGATATCTGGGGGTCAGCACTTGTCATAATTGCTGTTAATTCACATCTTACACTTTTGTGCAGCTACCTCCTGCTTAAGTAGTCTCTTGGTAGGGTGTCTTTAGTTAGTGTTCTTTGTTGAGATCCTGGTAAGTGGATACCTGTTTTGTGTAGATGATCCTGATTTTATGGTAAGAGCCACACAGCCACTTGTGTGAACTTGTCATAGCTCAACTATAGCTAGTTGTAAACACTATGGGGTTGAGAAAAGAATTTAAATTATCTGCCAAAACACAATTGTGCTGCTTGTGTTTTTACTGAGCTGCCTTTGCTTGACTGCTCAGGTTCATTCTGTCTCTGGCCTCGTGCAAGAACTGCATGGTGATTGATGATCAGCTGAACATCCTGCCCATCTCCAGTCACGTGGCAAACATCACAGCAGTGCCACCACAGTCACAGGTCAGTGAGGGAGGGCAGCCCCTTTTCCTTGGGAGAGGTTGGTCTGAGCTGACCACGGTGTGTCAAAGACTTAAAAAAGAATCTTCCCTTTCACCCTGACTTATATCAAATAATGGTCTTGCTATGGGAGAAGCATGGGAAGCTGGTTTTTCTTTCTTCCTTGCATTTTCTTCTGTCACAGCAGAAATTTTCTGTCCCAGTTTTAATTGGTTTGCAAGTTGATGTGCTGCTGCAGTAGTTTTCCCCCCTGCATGGCAATACGTACACGTCGTGTGACAGATATAACAAAGATCACAAAGTTTTGGTACAGCCTGAAGGCTGAAAAATGAGTTAAATTCTTCACAAAATTTGACCATGGCCTGTTCTTCTTAGCAATGCTGGTCTCTAGTTACCATGTACTGAAAAATCTTTTCCTTTTTGTCTCCAAGCTTGGGGGGGGGGACAGGCTACCCACCCCTTGTGTAACCATCCTCCTGAAGATGCCTCAAAATTGAAGTGTTAAATATCTCTGTCCATTGAAATGTTTCTGGGGAGTATATTCAACATTTCCTTGCAGATACCTTTCTCTGCCTGATAAAAGGTATCAGAAGACATCAAAAAGGTTTAACTGTGCTGAAATGTCCTTTAGTAGACCTGTTGTGAATCCTTTGCCTACAGGAAGACAGCCTCCGGCCACAGGACTTGGAGCTGAGAGAACTGAAGGAGAGCTTGCAGGACACACAGCCTGTAGGAGTGCTGGTGGATGGCTGTAAAACCCTTGATCAGGTTGGTGTGGCTCTAAATTTGAGATCCTCTGTGCTTGCCAGGTCACCTTAGGTGCTGGTGTTTGTATCTCATCTTGCACATAATCAGATCTGAGTGTGAGCAGTGATGGGTGGGATCTTGGAGAATTTCCTTGTAAAACTGAGTGGACATAGTATCTCAATGACAGTGTAAGTAGTTTTCTTCATGAAGCTGAGAATAAGTGGGAGGAATAGAATGGAGACATGAAGCTGGTCTGGAGAAGTCCACATTTAATAAGATGATGAGCTCCCAGGGTTTGAAACAAGCTGGAAACTTAACCTGAAATTTCCATGCAGTTTAATCCAGAATAAAAGTTGAAAATCCATATCCTGTGTTAACTTGCCCCTATTCCTGCCTCACTTATACTTTTTTTACTCTGATTTGAGAATCACCAGCTAGTGCCAATGAAAGCCCTGTTGCAGTTGCCTTTCCTGGTTTGGAGAATCCACTGAGAAGCTGCAGTTCAGGGTGGAGCTCCCAGAGCTGTGCACCATTTAAGCCCTTTTATAGCAGGTGTTCTCCCCACCCAGATGTGTTTGTTTCCCCCTCAGAGAGCAGTGTGCCTCCTCCCATCTTGCAGAATATGCTCTGTGGTCAGTGGCACAGAGGCAGTAGCAGAATTGCTGAACTGATTGTTGATCTGTGTTGTGACCTGAATAATTTCAAGAACTCCGTGGGTCAGGATTATCACTTCTTGCACATTTTTTACTGGGATTTAATGTTTGGCTCTTCTTGTCTTCTCTTCCTTCTTGCTGTTCAAGGAAAAAAGACTGGTACTAGTGCTAAGTGTAAGTAATGCCAAAAGCAGTTTAAACACAGCTCATTTTTCTGTGGTTTGGGTTTTTTTTCCCGATCCCCAGGCAAAAGCAGTTCTGAAATTTATTGAAGCCATTTCTGAGAAGACCCTGCGGAGCACTGTGGCACTGACAGCAGCCAGGGGCCGTGGCAAATCTGCTGCTTTGGGACTGGCTATTGCTGGAGCAGTAGCTTTTGGGTGAGTGATCCCCCTCAATCTCCCACGTTTTATTTGCGTCCATGAGTTTTAAAATAAAAATTGGTTTTGAGTGACAGAACCTGAATCTGTTTATGATTTCCAGTCCTACATCCCTTCTTTTTATTCTTATGTCTTTTGTTTGCTGCATACACTGTTACACAAACTTTTCTATTTTATAGTAATAAGAAAACTTGAGTCTTTAGAAATCAAATTAATCACACATAGATTGAGATAAAGTGTCTAAAGGAATCTGCTGAGTTTTGGTGATTAGGTAAAATCAACCTGTTACATACAACTTTCTATTTCAGTATGTAAAATTTGCTAGGAAAAGAGTTAAACTCTTGTTTTATTTTTCTTTGCAGTTACTCCAACATCTTTGTTACATCTCCAAGCCCTGATAACCTTCACACCCTCTTCGAGTTCATATTTAAAGGCTTTGATGCACTGCAGTATCAGGTACAGAGCAGGTTATTTTACAGGGCTTTGACAGTGTTCCTTTTTAAGAGGGGTTTTGCACCTCAGCTGTGGTTTTTGTTTACAGATATTAGAATTCTAGTACTGTTATGTTTCCTTCTCTGGTTTTTAAGTTGGGTAAAGCTGTTTCTTTGTGGAATAGTTTTTGATGTAAGTAACGAACTTCTGAATTCTCAAGTCTCTGAAGCTCTCGTTATAAAAATTTTTAACTAGAATCTGAAATAACAGTGTACTTGTCCTGAGCCCGTTTGCCTGATAATGGTGAAGGATGTTTTTCTTAGCTCTTGGCTTGTTCATACTCTTTAACAGTGTTTTCTTTTAGGAACACCTGGACTATGAGATCGTTCAGTCTCTAAATCCAGAGTTTAACAAGGCTGTTGTCAGAGTGAATGTGTTCAAGGAGCACAGACAGACCATTCAGGTATCTGGCTGCTCTTGCACTCTTGCCTTTCTGCCTTTCGTTCCTGACTCTTGGCTTTACCAGTGCTGTTGTTGGTTTGATTTTAAGTATGTTCAGTTTGTGTGACATGTAACTGTCCTGGCTGATTTTGCTTTAGAGGCAGACCTTTCTTTTTTGTTTGTTTTTTGAGAATGATTTCCACAAAATATCTTCTTTCTTTCTGTGAATAATAGATGATGAAGCTCCCTTGGTAATTGCTTGTGGGTTTCTTCTTGAAACTCAAGTGGAGGAAGGTGAAAGGAGCAGTGAAGGAAAAGCATATGCTGCTAGTGGTTAGATTTCCTTTCTTTTCATGATCTCTGCAGATAAATTTGTGTGGAAATGTGCAAAACAAGATGTGTGACCCAGTCCTTTTAGGATCTTTTAGGTCCTTTTAGGAGACGTAACAGGAACCCTCTCTCCCAGCTATTTGCTTTCATCTCTTGGTCTCTGGCTTGATGGTGGCAGAGGGCAGGGACCACACACAGCTTTTCAGGGCTCCAGCTTTGCCAGCTCTGACATCTCCAGACAAGCTGTTGTTGACAATGGTGGTGTCCTCTCATTCCTTGCAGTACATACACCCTGCTGATTCTGTGAAACTGGGTCAAGCTGAACTGGTGGTGATTGATGAAGCTGCTGCCATTCCTCTTCCCCTGGTGAAAAACCTGCTAGGTCCTTATCTTGTTTTCATGGCTTCCACAATCAATGGGTAAGGCCTGAGTAGCCCCTGTCCACCTGGGAAGGCAGTTGTGCAGGTGCCAGTGGGCTGTTGCTTCTCTAGAGTACTTCTTTTATCATAAACTATTGCATCAGGTCATGCTAATTCTTGATCTGTCATGGAACTGCTCCTTAAAATAACCAAGAGTCAGTTCTTGAACTTGTTGCTTTCTTTTGGTTCTACTGTGGATTCATTAAGTGTCTGACTTGCACCTCTTCTGCTACAAGAAGCAAATGCATAAACAGGACTCTGCAGTCTGTCAGGGGGAGGGAAGAGTGACATCTTCCTTCCAGTACATAAGAGTGAAGTGACAGGGTGGGCTGCCCTGTGCCACGTGCACAAGGACATCAGAAGGCAGCAATTCTCAGGGATGGTTGCTGCCCTCACAGGCCTCAGAACAGCACAGAGCTCTGGATGGCAGCCTTGTCCTGTGCTGGAGCTGCCCCGTGGCTCAGAGCTGCTGTCAGACTTCTGTCTTCTGCTTTCCAGGTATGAGGGTACTGGTCGGTCGCTGTCTCTGAAGCTCATTCAGCAGCTCCGTCAGCAGAGCGCCCAAACCCAGATCACCATGACAGCAGAGAACAAAGCTACAGCTACAGCTAAACTTTCCTCAGGTACACAACCATGACCTTTAGTGCTTGCTGCTGACTGCCAAGCCCTGTGGGTATCCCCTGTGTCCATGTTCTTCACTGCTGTAGGAAGGGAGTGGTGTGGGACAGTGAAGGAGCTCTCCTTTTTATCCTCATGATTTTCACTTGTAAAGTCATTTAAGGGATAAACTCTGTTTGAGTTGTGATTTTTTAATCTGGGAGTCCTTCAGAAGACCCTGATCCTGCTGGGTTCTTGGCTGGCTGCAGCTTGCAGTGCTGGATGTTGTCTCTGAAATGTGTTTGCAGCTCGGACGTTGCACGAAGTCTCTCTCCACGAGTCCATCAGATATGCCCCTGGTGACCCCGTTGAGAGGTGGCTGAACGAGCTGCTGTGCTTGGACTGCCTCAATATCACCAGGATTATCTCTGGCTGCCCGCTGCCTGAGACCTGTGACCTGTATCCTTACTCAGCTGTTATGCTCTGGTCAAAATATGTCTCCTGGTTTCCAAGAATGTTTTCTTAACCCCTGTGGTTAGATACTACGTCAATAGAGACACTCTCTTTTGTTACCACAAAGCATCAGAGGTTTTTCTGCAGAGACTGATGGCTCTCTACGTGGCTTCACACTACAAGGTAAAGCTTGCTGCCACTTCTATCAGAATTTCAGCTAGGAATTTTGTGAAGGGAGCAGTGCTTGTTAGAACAGTCCGATTGAATTGACCTACTTGAGGTTTTTCTGAACAGCTTCAGTTGCTTCCTGTGGTGTACAGATCTATGTTCTCCCTTCTCTGAGAAGGTCTCTGTCTTGGCCTGGGCTGAATGTACTGGATTTACAGATACCTGGAATATTTTTGTCTTGAAAAAGTCTGGAGACTGAACTCTAGATGAGCCTACAAGCTTGTCAGAATAGTATCAGTGATGAAACTCTTTGGCAGTTCTCTTTATTGTATTCTAGTAGACTCAAATCATCTCAAGGTGTCAACATCATGGATAAGTAGTAAATGGGAGTGGTAAAGTCTGTAAATACTGAGGTATTGAGTACTAAAAGTCTGTCCCATCAAAAAGAATTATTTAAGGTGTGGTAGATTAAGAGATAAGTAGCTCTATAGAAATGGAAAGTTAGTTCCATACATATTAGAGTATAAGAGGTTTCGTTTGAGAACACATGCTGTCTGGGAGTGGAACAGCCATGAACTGGCCTGTGAGTTTCATCCATCAATACTTTACTAGTTCCAAGTTTCTTAATATTCCTAAATTCAGAAAATGGAGGATTGTTTAGAAGTCAGTTAACATTTGGACTCTGAAGCTCTTTTCATGGAATAATGCTTCACCATTGGGATGTGTCCTTCCCCCCCAGAACTCCCCCAACGACCTCCAGATGCTATCTGATGCACCTGCCCATCATCTTTTTTGCCTTTTGCCACCTGTTCCACCTACCCAGAACTCCTTACCAGAAGTACTTGCAGTGGTTCAGGTAAGAGGGCAGCACCTCTGGATGAAGTGAAGTGCTGAGCAGTGCAGCAGCACACTGCTGCTGGGCAGTGTACTCTTGGTGTACTCTAGGAGTAGACTGTAGCTTAGGGCTGTGGGTTTGTGTGGGTGACAAGTGTATTAGGCTCTTTTTTCCCTCCTGCTTTCTTTTGTTAACACTAATTGCTGTGCAGATACATTGTGGTGCTGATCCTTTCACATAGACCTCCCAGTCTCCACAATGTGTTTGTGCTGAGAATCCTTCTGAGCAGCTGAACTGTTGCTTCAAGAGGTGACCTTGTCCTCCCATTTCAACCTCCTGCCAGAAGAGCTGGCTCACTGGCTCACTGTCTCACTGGCTCACTCTGCCTCTCCCATGTTTCTGCCATTCCTTTTATTTGCAGTAGAACTGGCAAAGTACAAACTCCCCAGATGCACGTGCTTGGAGTGTAGAAATCTTTCAGCCCTTCAGTGTTGGGTTATCTGACTGTACACTTCTTTCCTTCCTTAAGATTCTTAATTATCTGTGTTTGATGCAGCCAGTTAAATCCACTGTTCCTTAAAAGAAAAAGCCCCATTTACCTGAAAAATACAATAAAGACAAATATCAGTGGGACAAGCTTTTATTTTTGCTGTTGATGGACCGTAGAAAATTAATAAAGCACGTTATGCTTTCATCTCTTCAGGCTTCTGTGGCACCATAGTGTGATGCTGCTGTGTCAGGTGTACCTGGCTGGTTACACACCAGCCTGTGGGGTGCTTGTTGGGGGCTTTTTGGGACAGAGCTGCTTGGTTGGCAGATCTGTGTTTCCTCACCATGTTGCAGAGCAGGGATCACATGAAATGGCAATACTGTGTGATGCACTCAGCAACTGAGTGGAAATTTGGGTTCTGCTCTAATGGAGTGACTGTAGGAGGAGGCACTTTTTCTCCATTAATGGTCTTCTACCTTTTCTGGCAGGTGTGCATGGAGGGAGAGATCTCTCGCCAGTCCATCATGAACAGCCTCTCTAGAGGGAAGAAAGCTTCTGGAGATCTTATTCCCTGGACCATTTCAGAGCAGGTGAAGAACTGGGCTGTGTGCTCTCATCCAGGAGGCATTGCAGCACTATTTCCAGAGTCCACATCTGTGTGCTTTAAATGGACTTTTGTCTCTCCCACAGTTCCAGGACCCAGACTTTGGAGGCCTCTCTGGAGGGCGTGTTGTTCGCATTGCGGTTCACCCGGATTACCAGGGGGTAAAGTGTTTGGAACTCAGCCAGTGTGAGCAGTCAGCAGTGGTACCAGGAGAATGGCTGCACAGGCAGAATTCAAGAATAGGACAAACATTGTGGCTGCTCCAGTTTTCAGCATGTAGTAGTGTCCTTCTCCATGGAGCTGTTGTGTAGCAAAGCAGATTTTCACAGTGACAAGTGATCTCCGCACTGATGATTGTTGATGGGTTCACAGGGGAGAAGGTTGTTGCCTTGTCTTAAAAACTAGATAGATCTTTTTTTCTTATAGTGTATTGTTCCTACTTCACAGATGGGCTATGGCAGCAGAGCTCTGACTTTACTACAGATGTACTATGAAGGCAAATTCCCGTGCTTGGATGAAAAAACAGTTGAAAAGCCAAAAGAAATTGCAACTGTGAGCAGTGAGGTATGGAGCTCAGCACATTTCCTGTGCTCTCTGTTGTGCTAAACTTTGTTTTTCACTACGTCTCAATAATGATTCCTTTCTGTAAGGAGGAAATAGTCACATTTGTTTTTTTATTGAAGAAGTGTAATGTGCAGATTTCTGTGAGGATTGCTACTAACCCATTTCCACTTTCTTTTCAGACTGTTAGTTTGTTAGAAGAGGTTGTGACACCTCGGAAGGACTTGCCTCCTTTACTTCTCAAGCTGACTGAGAGACAAGCTGAAAACTTGGACTATCTAGGGGTATCTTATGGCCTGACACCAAGACTACTCAAGTATGACATTATTCTGTTTGCTAGTTACATCCAGTGCAAAAATATAGCTATAAAAATTACATACATATTGTTATAATATATAATATAGAAATAATGTATACAATAATATAATGTATAGATA
>NW_008600222.1:0-213 GCF_000691845.1 Merops nubicus
CCGGGGATTTCAGTGGGGGTGCGCAGACACGAGGGTGCGGCCTTGTGGGTCTGGCAGGACGAGCGAGAGCTTTATTTTGGAAGGTTGTGCCGGTTTTTGCGTTGCAGGTCGGTGGTGCCACGGGACGCCACACAGAAGACGGCAGTGCGCAGTGCCACGGCTCTGGGAAACGCCGCACACAAGATGGCCGCCCCTCGAAGGTCCGCGAGACCA
>NW_008600222.1:1056-1330 GCF_000691845.1 Merops nubicus
GGGGGGGGGGGGGTTGATAAGTCGTTTCTATAGGCTGATTGAAGTTATACCTTGGTGGAGGTGTGTTTCTCGGGGTGTGTGGGCCGTGTGCTCTCCTGGCAGGTGTAGTTAAGGGGGAAGGGGTGAGTATTGACTCTGAGCAGGAGTAGCAGTTTCCTAGGACTTGAAGACAGGTTTCTTGTGCATCTATCATAGTAATTCTAAAATGTTTTTTCATAGGTTTATTGCAGTATATATAGGTAATTCCGGGCTGCTTAGGCAACGGTTTCTCCAG
>NW_008600223.1:0-3231 GCF_000691845.1 Merops nubicus
CCCTTCCAAGCTAAATGATTCTATGATCCTATGATACTGATTATCTCTGGCGCTACCTTGTTCCCTTGCATATTCTCTCAAAACAAAGAGTTTGCATTGTGTGTTTGTGTTGTGTGTCTGCCTCCTTGAGGGTGAAACATAAGATTAAACCCCTTTAAACAAGTAAATAGAAAGGGATGTGAAATGTTAAAGGGTTTGTAAATCTGTCATGTCACTAGAAATCTTTTCTTGCCCCATATAGAATTTTATATTAAATGCATTTCAACAAAGAGCAAATGCAGTTCCTTTACCTATTCCTATACCTATGTAGCTATTTATCTGCACAGATACCTATTCTTAAAAGCAGCAGAAAACAGTAGATCTGAGCTTCATTTTACAGCCAAAACCAAGCCAGTGAAATTCAAGAAGAAAGCCATGCTATGCACTCTAGCAATAGGCAACATTTCACTTTTTCTTGTAACCAGAAAAGCTAGGCTGCAAGCAGAAAACACTCCTTTGTCAACCTTCTTCAGAAGAATTCAACAATAAAATCCCAAATGCCAAAGCACAGATACTTTGATGGTGTCCTGCAGGGTTTACATCAGAAGCGGGAGAAGAAGAAAGTAAAACTAGGCCAAAATCACCCGTCATTCACGTACAATTCACAATGCATTAGCATCCATAGCTACTGAAAGTCTCTTGAGGTGCAGGATCCACACAGCTGACATCTTTCTACAAGGCTACACTGACCCTATATGCTTCCCAGTGGAAAGCTTGTGTGCAGACTTCACTTACCCAGCCACAGAAGAGAATGATGGGAAACACTGAAAAAAATCCGTAATTACAGCCCAAACATAGAAAGAAATGAGCCTCTCTCCCACAGTGTGTTGAAATCATCTCTGTTTTCCACGATCTTTTCAAAGGTCATCCTCCTCTACAAATCTAATGAATTGTAAGTAGCTTGACTGAAGTGTCTCACCTTAGATTTGGATTTACAGTCATTAGTAGAGATATGAGAGACAATATCTCCTGTCAATATTCTTCTAATAGGAAATCTAAAGTTTCTTTTCCACTGAAGCAAGGGATAACATTATCTATTTCAAGGCCGTATAACTTGTGTACATGAATCAGAAATATGTGATAGATTTTAATGGTTCAAATATATACCTATGTTGGCATCATTTTAATACATTCTGATAAAAAGTTTCAGACAGTAATTCCTTTCCAACTTTTCATTTATTTTCATTATTTTCATATTACTTTTTTTTTAACTGGGTGAGGCAAAAAGACCAGAAGGAAATAGAGTTGAGACAGGGAGAAACTAAACACCTCTTGTTTCAGAAAATATCTTCAATTAACATAGCTCCTTATCACACCAAAACACATTTGTGCAACAGCATCTTCAGTGATAACAGCAGAGGTCTGGAAGGAGATGCATTTTTTTTATTATCAGTTCCTGCAGAATCATAGGAGGACAAGACAAAACATACTGTTTGTTTGTTTGTTTGTTTGTTTGTTTGTTTGTTTTTCTGGAATATAATGACCTAGTAGCCAATGTTTTTCCCATATTCACATTCTTACCAAACAAGCAATGGCTGTTTTAAAGATACCTATGGCAGAAATTTAGAGCCAAGTTTTCAGGAACGCTGAATATCTAACTTGGCAGGACTCAGCAGGACCTGCAGGCACTTGGCCTCTCTAAAAAGCAGAGCTATACATTTCAGCACATTTTCTTACTCTGCTGTTATAATATTCTGAGGTAGGTCACAGTTTTTACCCATATTGTCAGTGACCTATTATTATTGCTGCTACTACTACTGCTACTAATTATTATTATTAATAATTACTATTATTTTCAGTCTTGCCAGAACATATTTGTTTTCCAAAAGGTGGATTTACTGCCAGTTAGCACAGAGAACATATATGCATATAGTATGTTTATATACCTACTGAATATATGCATAAAATAATGAAGAAGAACCACAAATGTTAGCAACCCTTGCTGGAGTACAAATATGTCTCAGGAAGAGCTTAAATATCATATATACAAAGCTTTATTTATTCTCAGGGAATATAGGAAACTGACAAAGAACTAAACATAGATCCTGACCAAAGCTAAACTGCCTGTTTTCGAACTGCAGTGCTTGTCCTTGTAGAATTCTGAATAGTGACTGAGATACGCTACTGTCAGTCAGTACAGCAAGTTTGTCAGAGCACTTGCAACTGTGAAATGTTGCTCTGTATGGAGAGATATCAGCAAAAATGCCATGAGCAAATTCATTCAAATGCTGCCTCACGCATGACTGAAAGATCAAAGATACTAAAGTGTAATGTGAGTTTCTCACAAGCATTGCCAAGCCTTGATGCACTAGACAGGTATCAGTTGCCTGTGCAAAAATAAGTAGCAGAATTGAAATTAAGACTTTGAAAGTGGAACATAATGTTAAATTCAGTGGTAAATCTTCCTTCTATTTCTGACCAACAGAGAAAGAGCAAAATAGATAGGAATTAAGTCTGGGAGTGAAAGGATTATGTTTTGAGAAAATCAGTGTTTCATACAGATATGCCTTTAGGCTTTGTTAGCTTTTTTTTTCAGAATGCATTTAAATTAAATCATTGACAATGTGTTCACTTTTAATTCTCAATACTTATGAAAAAAATAATTCAGGAGACTGGACAGGTTTTAAGTGTCCTTTCCATGGAGGCGACTGTTGTGTAGTAGACCTCAATAGTCAGTGACCTTTGCCATTTCCTTCACTATTGCTAGCTCTTGAGAGATCAAACTGAAGTGAAATCAGTTCTTCACAAATGTTGCTCTTTTCCCCAGTGGCTGGTGTTTATGGTACTGATGGAATGATGCACAAAAAGACAGGATGAAACAATCCTGACCCCAAAGAACTAGCCTCTCCAGAATAAGGTGTTCTGAAATGCAGCATCGTCTTTTTTGAACAGCGAGGGAAGAATTAGATTATCTGTCCTAGTTTAGGGTAAAATAGACCTGGTTCTGTTCAATTATTTTAATTTTTTAGTTAAAGCTCTTCTAATTAACTGCTCCATCTGAAGTTAGCAGCGTTTTCATAAACTGTCTGGCTTTGGCAGTGTTTTAGTGTTTTAGACTTCATGTTTAGAGTTACTGCCAGGGATTGGTGTGCAGACCAAGGCCACTGCTGAGCTTGGATCCCACACAGAGGGGGGCAGAGAGCACACCCCACCTGCGGGGAGGAGCGGGCAGGATAACTGACCCCAGGATCC
>NW_008600223.1:3721-26115 GCF_000691845.1 Merops nubicus
TTCCCTTTCGGGGGTGGGGGTTAACGGGGAGTGTCTGTTATGGTTCTGGGGGTGGCCCGGACCCCAAACTGCGGCATTATCATAGCAGGTTGCTGCACCAACCTAACAACAAACTAAACTAGTTTCTACTCAGCTGTACTGATCAGCAAGTGAGGAATGGAGCCCAGTGTCTCTATGGTGCCCAAGCACTGATCACAGAGGTTACAGTGCAATGCCTGTCAATCCACAAAAAGACAATTCCTCCACACCTTTACTTGGCCAACAGAGTACTAGGACATACTGACACAAACACTGGGTACCAGCATAAAATCTACACTCCAAGAATGTGGGTTTTTCCTGAAGAACACTGATTTTCTTCTAAGCACTTATCTCACTGATCTGAAAATTAAACAAAATCTTTTGTGATTTTAAAGATCTAAGATCCTTAAATCTTTATAGATTTAAGATCTATACATCTTTTAGAACACACTTTTCAGAACACAAAATATTTTCTCTCAGTTCTTGCATCTTATATATTTGCTGATGTATGGATTTGGGCAACCAAGAATTTCATGCTATGTTCTGAGGGACAATACAGAGGGATAACACTACAAACATTTTAGTAAACATTCTGTGTTGAGTAATACATTTTTAAGTATTATGGGGAATATTTTAAAATGAAAATCACAACAGTTGTACCCAGTTCTCTAGGAAAGGTCACATCTGCAAATAAGTCCTCAGCTACAGGAGAAATCAACTTATACCAAAGAGATCAGTTTTCTTTTGATATCATTTCTTATAAACTTGAATTTACATTTAACATTGAAAATGAAACATCTCCTGATTGTATATTTTTTTAAAAGACGAAACTTTAGCTGTAAGTCTCAAAACATAAACTATAAGGATTCTACAGAGACTCTTTCTGAATTTTGCTCTACAGAAATTTCAAATTACATGCTGTATCTAAGTAATAAAAGTTAGGGGAGAGAACAGGATAGCTCTGTGCCTGTTTTATTTATGCTTTCTTTAGGAAAAGTAATACTATGGGTTGTCCATCCCACTTCAAACCCCAACATTTTCATACATATTAAGAACTCACTGACAAACCTCCAGAAGCCATTGCCTGTGGGAACTGATATTTCCAGCATAGTCAGTATGAGGCCAGAAGCTGATTAGCAGTTGCATCAGTTACCTGGAAGCAAAAATTACTAAGTATTTAGATAATACAAAGACTAGCAGAGTGATATATACTGGCATACACAAGCAATACAAATTCAAGAGAGACAAATCTAGCATGTGCCAGAATGGTGACAGAGTACACTTCATCAAAAAAATAATTACAAAAAAAAAAATTTTAAGAATTATTAGCTTTTAAATAGCTGTCTTGGAGAATGGAATGAACAGCAGGAGGTCTCCAATCTGTGGGGATCCAGTCTGTGGGAGATACTGAACACTATGCAGTCAAATGCCATGCTAATGGCAACACAGTCCAGAAGAACTTTACAAAGGTAAATGAGGAAAAAAGTTACAGAAGAGCTTCAACAAAGATAAACAATAATCTAGATCTTGCCTACAAGATGGTGAAGTCATATTTGGCAATTAGAACTCAGGGACAAGATCTTGGAGTCATCACTGCAAGATCTCTGAAAGTGTTAGGTCCAGTGTCTGTTAAGAAACCCAAAAAATGTCAGCCACCATCTCAGAGGAAACTGAGCAATGACACACAGTTCCGTTCACTTTGCTGCTATTTAAAACCTTGGCACAGTCATGTCTTGAGTAATATAGTCTGTTCTGGCCTCTGCAAGTCAATAAGGTGGTTGAAGAGTCAGAGGGAAGGTGCTGAAGATGACGACAAAAGAGATCAAAGAAATGAAGCAGCTACACTCCCAGGAGCAGCTGCTTTGCCAGGCAGGAAGGTGGAGGGGGCATAAGATCATGACTTACAAAACTGTAAAGGCAGCAGATCAGGTGAATGCAGAACTGTTACCGTATCTCACAAATACCAAGTAGGTGACACTGGGTGAAGCTGGGAGATTAGTTTAAAACAGATGTAAGAAAGCAGAATTATTTTTTTTTATACAGAGCAAGTAGTGGGTATCTGGAACTTGCAGATGAGCAGGGAGGTCAACAGGGTTGGCCAGTTCAAAGAGTGACAGGGCAAATCTGTGGACCATAGGTCCATTGAGGAGATCCTGGTGGAAGAGGCAGAAATGTATCTTCTAATATCCTTAATACGGTGACTGTGGCTCTTGGGGGAGTACAAGGTGCAGAGAGTAACCAGGCTTGCATTGCACTCACTCACCCTAAAACACATGTCCTACTGTCTCCAGAAACAGAGGGCTGGTCCAGATAGATCATCTGTATAACACAGAAAGACCTTCTCATTTGGCCTTTGATAACCTTTGCTCAGCAAGGTTTATTGTAACTTTTTATGCTCTCAGAACTGGCATAAATAAAAATTCCATCTGCTATCAAATTTTTCATCTTCTAAGTATGGAATTGCCAAAAATTATTCTGCTGCATGAACTGAAACAGTTACATATTTTCTAAGAATGAAAACAAAAAAAGTTCAATAGCCTTAATGTCAGCTTAAAGTTGCTTTGCAACAGTGGAAACCCGTGCCTTATGCAGTAGCACTGGAAGAAAAGAACAAAAGATCACTGCCTCCAAGTGAAGCTTGACATTTTATTGTTTACCAGAGGTTATTATTTAATCAGCAGCACCAACTAGCAGACTGTTGACAACCAGGTAGCACATCTCAGATAAAAAGCAAAAATCAGCTGCGAGGAAATGGCTCATTAAATCACACTTCAGTGGAAAGTCAAATAAATGCAAATATAATCTGAAAAACAATTTTAAAACCACTTCAATACATGCCCCAAAATATAAAGGTGCTATTTTAAAATTACATTTATTCCACTCCCTTTCTCAGTGTCAATACTGTTAATCTTCTATCTCAAGGAGACACTTTCATAAATATTTTTGTTAATATATGCAACATGTAATGCAATTTATCAGTCTGACAGAGAAATCCATGAGCAGCATGACTTATTTCTAATATATGCTCTTATCTCAATGCTAATTAAAAACCTTATCTAAGCCAATGTAATATCAAACCAAATATATGTATTTCAGTATAGTGAGAAAATACACTTTCAAATGGTTCTCTAACCAATAATTTCCTAAATTTTTTTTTCTGTTATATACCCAATTGTAAAGTCTTTGTTCTTGCAAGATATGAACAGCAGCTTTATTAATTAAGATAGTATTTGTTCAGTTTTATAAGATGCTCCTGTGTGGATGTAAGTTACAGAAAAACACATTAATTATGCCCATTTCATGTCATCATGCTAGTCCTTACTAGGCAGGATGCTCTGAAGTATTTTGTCCTTTCAAAAGCTTTATACCTTTACATTTACTCTCTTAACCTGAAATACCTTATTTTCATGGTGATTATGTATGCACACAATGTAGACAGTAGCCAGGCATTTCTTTTTATTGTCTCAAAGCAGATACAGCCCCCATTAGGGCAGGGCTCCTACAAGTTCATCAAATAGGTAAATTTAAGTGTTAATTTAACAATGCAACAAAGAGCTTTATTCTCCTAGCCCCATTTAAACATCTATATCTGTCTTTACTTCTTCCATAATACCTTTTATATTAACTGTTCAGATCTTCTTCTTGACAAGACTACCTGCCTCAGTGGGTGTATCAGGTCTGGCTGAGCTGATTTTCCCGATGCAGCCCTCCTGGTGCAGAGCTGTGGTGCTGGGAGTCAGAAGGGAGTTGACAACACCCATGCTGTGAGCACCACTGAGCAGTGCTGGCTCAGCACCAAGGCGCTTCTGAACATTCCCCCACAGTGGGATGGGGGGGCAGGAGCTTGGGATGGGACACAACCAGAACAGCTGACCCAAACTGACCAAAGGGGTATTCCGAACCAGATGACGTCTGCTCAGCTATAAAGCTGGTACAAAGGAGGAGGAGCGAGGGGCTACTTGTTGGTCCTCCAGGGCAACCGTTATGCATTTTGGAGCACTGCTTCCCAGGAAGGGGCCAGACATCACCTGGGGATGGGAGGTAGAGAATAAATCTTTTTTTTTTTTTCTCACTTCTGCATGTGACATTGCTTGCCTTTGCTTTTCAATTAAACTGCCTGGGTTTTTTTACCCACATGGGTTTTTCTTTCATTCTTATTTTCCTTTCCCTTTTTGTTCTGCAGAGGAGGGAGAGGAAAGGGGGAGGGTGATAGAGTGGCTTGGTAGGCATCCGGTGCTCAGCCAGAGTTAACCCATCTCAGTGGGAAAAAACTCAGAACATAAGTGCATATGTTCCTGTTTGTGTGCCTGAATTCTTGCCTCTCTGCAGTCAGGACAGGTCTCTTTCTATGCTAAGTCTGTATCTCCTGGTGTTCATGTTGGTGTGCCCCAGACCTCAAGCCCTCAAGCAGGTGACTACATAGATAATAGTAAATCCCCTAAGGGATGATCCAGCTTATCAAGCCAAGAAGGCACCACATCTCCACTGCAATAGTGCAACAATAAATTTCACATTCATTCAGGATGAAACAACGTAGTAGTGAAACAAGGTGTGTGTTGGTCTCTTTTCTCAAGTAATGAGTAATATACAAGAGGAAATTGCCTAAAAATTGCACTAAGGGAGGTTTAAATTAGATATCAGGGAAAATGTCTTCACAGAAGGAGGTTATCATGCACTGCAACAGGCTGCCCAGGGAGGTGGTTGAGTCACCATCCCTGAAGGTATTTAAAATGTGTAGATGTGGCACTTAAGAACATGTTTTACTGATGAATTTGGCTGTGCTAGGTTTGTGGTTGAACTCAATGTTCTTAAAGATCTTTTCCAACCTAAATGATTCTATGTTTCTATGGTTCTAAATTCTGGGCTCAAGGAAACAGTCCACACTGATAGAAGGATGGATACAGTCTTCTGTGGGCTCCATACTCTTCTAGGTTACTAATATAGACATGCGTCAGCCATTTGAACTAGGTTAAAGGGGTTTGAGTACATATCTGCATCAACAGGAAAAGCAAAATTAGTTAAGGCCAAAGCAAACATATTTAGTTGATTATTTGAACATTCCATTATCTTTTAATTTATTTTTAATATATGTAGTAGAAAGAACACAGGAAGCAATGATGATCTGAACACAGAAATGTATATAGCATGCTCACAGATGAGTTTATTAACAATTTAGTGAAGAAAGTCCTACTGTATAGGATTTTTTCAGTTGATCTGGAAAAAGATTTTTCAAACTTCTCTTTTCCAAAATATGTGGATTTAACTGTAATAAAAAACAACTTTGAAATTTCATTTGTATGTCTGTTGTTTGGATTCAAAAGTGACATTAGGAAAAGAAAAAAAAGTATTTGCATTTTCACTTTTTCTATTTGAAAAACCAATATTTAATTTATAAAACAGATGTTATTTAAACATGTTAAGCAAAATCATCTGAGGTTGACATTTGTTGTCAGGATTTTTGTTTGGTCTGTTCTGTGAATGGTAAAGAAAAGAACAGCCCTCTACTCAGATGCTACAGGATATGATTTATATCCAGAGTACTTAGTACTCACACTCAGCTTTCTGTTCACTAAAATATGAGAATATGCCCTTAAGATTGTATGTCAGCTCTTCATCTCATTAACTGCTCCACTGAGCTTTGATTTAAATCAGACAGGAAAACCTCTGTTCTGAAGATTTTAATAAAAAGTAGGTGATCTCTAACTAAACATCTACAGGCATAAAAGCGTGCCTAGCAAAAATCTTAACATTAGTTTAACACTTTAACCCAGATCACGAGAAGTGTTCAAGATTTTTGGAAACAAACACGTAAGCATTCTGAAGACAAGACTTGAAGCAGTCCTGGCTTTCTCACCCTAGCTATGCACACGGCTTTCGTTACGACTTACCTTGCCGTGTTCCTGCCTGCAGACCTACACCTTCATGAACCACTTCTCACTGGTGACATGGACAAGGGACCTGGCTGAGCACTCTGTGCCCACTCAAAGCTCATGGTCATTCACTGCACATCTCTGGGAGGCTTCTGCTTTTCCCTTTTTCTCCTCTCTTGCAGATACCCTATGAATTCTCCAGACACTTCCTTCTGTTTTTGGAAATCCCCTTGCAATACCCACATGCTGCGCTCCCTACCAGGATTTAAAGTTAAGGCTCACAACGCTCTGTTGTCCTGCTTACGAAACCCAGTGTCCCCAGCTTGATGCTCACTCCCATGCCATGAGCTCTATATGCTTTCTCTTTATTTTAAACATTAGTTCTGCCCTGCTCACTTTTGCTTCCTATTTCCAGGACAGTATTAGCCCGCCTCTTTCTAGCTGTTCTGTATTTTATTCACATCCAAGTTCTCTATGTGCTTGCATTACATATTTTGTCCCATGAGAAAGGTACTGTTTTCTCCCATGCCTCCCCTCTCATTGTTGCCACCAGTTTGGTTCCCAGCAGTGTGAGGACTTCCTGGGCATGGAACAACACACTTCCTTTCTTGTGACAGATTTTCCATGCAGCGTGGCTTCAGTGCTCTTCTGGGCTGCAGAGGACAACCAGGATGGGGAGGTGTTGGGCTGGTCAGGCACAGTGCACCACCTAAGTTCCATTTTCTGATCCCTGACATTTCTAATTCCTGGGTCATCCGTTCTGATGACACACACATAATCAGCCAAAAGGCAGTCAGTCTGATGTATCGTAGGCTGCCGGCCCTTGATCACAAAGCAGAATGCAGCAGCTTATATCTTATGTATCAGCAGATATTCTCATCTAGTAGGGGAACTAATTAAATATTAAATTGAAAAATAGTAAGGTGCTTTATTTTTATGACAGCTGCCTGGAACAAATCAATTCTTCAAAGTGACCTTTTTTCTTGTATCAGAAATAACTACATCCTGACAAAAAACCAAACCAAAACAAAAAACCAAACCAAACCAACCAACCTACCAAACAAACAAAAAACACAAAAAAAAACCCAAACAACAACAACAACCACCAAGTTTCAGACCAAATCCTGAGGTGTTCCCTGTGTCCAGGGAAGATGCAATTATTAACAATTTAACAGGAAACTCAAGTTATAATTATACAGAGAGGTCTCTGATGATATCTGGATGCTGATATTTTAGCTGGAAGAAATGCTATATTGAAGCAGACAAATTAGTTGTATTCTTGCAGATGGTTAGTTGTGAGAGGAGTAAATTTCAATATCCCATTTTATGCAATGTAGCTTTAAAGGCACTGTAAAACTGAGCAAATAATTACACAGAAGCCTAAGCAATCTGATCAGGGAAATAGTCTAAAAACTTAGTGTGCTGTGGGAGAAAGAGAGATATCTATCACAAGATGAAATAATTTCTCTTATTCTCTTGTTCTATTGTTATTTTAACTCATTTAGTTTTTATCATACAGAGGATTTTTATTCTGCTCATGCATGTATCTTTTGTTCATTAAAAAAGAGATCAAAAAAGAAGTGCCACAACTGACATGAGAAACCATTATTAGAAAATTGCTTAAAACAAAAAAAAATCTCATTTCTGATATGCAGGTCAAAATACTTAAGGCCCTTCTAGGAAAACAACTTGCCTTCACACCTAATCACTCAAAATCAAAACTTGATCTTATTTGTATGTTTCCTTAAGGCTCTTGATTTTTAGACTGGATAGATGGAAAAGAAAGTTAAGGATCCATCTCTGATATCTGAATTGGAGGGTCAAATTCCTACTCCTCATCCAGCCCATGAGTTCCTCATCCCTCTGACCTTGAGAACAGAAAAACATTTGTATCAGCAGTTCTCCTAAATATGCCACATTCATATACATATTCATGTTCCTTCACTGAATATGCCATACTCATATACATGTGAAAACACAGGTCAACCCCAAAAAATCACCTTTTATTATTAAAAACACATATCATTGTATCATTTCCTTTCACTTTGCTTTATTTCAGGTTTTTAGTCTTGCTAGTCAGACCACAATACTACTTCGTACATACTTTATGATAATGCAGATCACATTAAATAACCTCTACCAGTTAAAATCCTTATAAAGGATTTTATCTCATTTCCAGTTAAAATATTTATAAAATCACAGTACTTATTTTGATGAGGTAAATGACAACTTGAATCAGTTTATTTCAATATATTAAAGTACCAAAATAAAATGTGATACTCGTTGCCATTATATAATTTTTAGCTGACATATAATTCCCTGCTTCTACCATTATATGCTCTTCTTTAATATTTGCAGCTTGGTACCAGGTATTTGTCATACAGTATTGCTTATATTACCATAGCACTTTGGAGCAGTAGTAATGCATCAGGAGTATACTGCTGCTCCCCAGTCATTCTTAAACTAAGCTAAACATGCCTTGCTTCTATAATCTTTCCTCATGAGCTAATAGTTCAACAATTAAATTTCTGTTTTCGTTAGAATTATAATTCTTCATTACACTGTACATGAAACTTGGATGCATGCTACATCCAAGACAGAGATTGTTTTACTTTCATGATTTCACTGTTCTAAGTAAACTTCATTCAGTTGAGAAATAACTTTTTCTGTTAATAGTCATACAGCTGAATATATGACTTTGATGTATAACTCCTTTTTCTTTTGAATCATGAATCCCATGAGGATCGTTCTACAAAGAGAGGTGATGTGGTGTTGTGGTTTAACTCCAGCAGGCAACTAAGCATGACACAGCCACTCACTCAGTCCCTATTGGGATGAGGGAGAGAACTGCAAAACTAAGAGTGAGAAAACTCATTGATTGAAATAAAGGCAGTTAATAGGTAAAGCAAAAGCTGCTGAAGAAAATAGGCAGGCCTGCTGCATTGAGATGGAGGACAGCTTAAGTTAGGTCACCTTAAGCCTGTGGGGAATTGCTAGATCTAGAGGAGTAATCTTGGTCAAGGCCGGGAGACAAGAAGCTTGCTTCTGTGGCCAAAGCACAAGGCAGACATGGAGCTTTTGTGCGTAAACATCAGGCCTGTCAGCTGTAACAACCACGCGGGACCTGGGATGAGGCAGGGCCCTCACAACCTGGTGTTTTATCAGTTAAATTGTGAAAGCTGCGCTGTGTGAGAACTTCACCTCTGTACCAAACGTTGGGTTCGTCCTCCCCTCTCCCTGCCTCATCAACAACACATCAAGCTCTGTTGAGAGCCAGCTGGCACCTGATACACAACTTAGTCCCACCTCATCTGAGCTGTATAGTTTTGTGTATAATTCTGGCATTTAGGAACCTCTTTTTTTGAGGATGAGAACTCCAAATATCCATACAGGTCAACAGGACTGAATGTCTCTCCTTCCCAGGCACAGAAACCTCTTTGTTAAGACTTGTGTCACCTGGGAATTACTAACTCATGCTCAATTTTTGCTGTAAGTGTATCAACAGCAATGCTAGACTTTTATCTGTGCCTTTAATAAATTCCCTACTTTTTCAACTCATGAAACTGTCTCAGGGCTCTGAAACAGGCAAACACCGACTCTAATAAATGGCTACAGGTATATAATCATTAGTCATAAACTGTTGACCAAGTCTGGGCCTACAATTGGATTTTGCTACATCTAGGCTCGTCCCTGAAGGGAAGTGTGGGAAGCAAAGGGGTCCACTCTGAACCTTGTGACTCAATGGGAGGGCCTCCCTCACCTATGTATCAAACCCATACCACTTTATGTGACAGCAGGCAAGCAAAACAAAACAAGGAATTCATTCACTACTTCACATTGACAGGCAGCTGTTCAGCCATCTCCAGAAAGGCAGCGCTCCAACACACATAACAATTATTTGGGATTACAAAGGCCATCATGCTGAATATCCCTCCCTTCCTTCATCTTCTTCCAGCTTTATATGACAAGCATGATGTCATATGGTATGGAATATCGTCATGTCCCAGCTGTGTACCCTCCCAACTTCTTTTGTATCCGCAGCCTGATTGCTGGTGGGGCGGTGTGAGAGGCAGAAAAGGTCTTGACTCCGAGGAAGCACTGTTGAGCAGTAACCAAAACATGCCTGTGTTGCCAACGTTGTTTCCAGTACACAGCCAAACCATAATCGCATACTTGGTCCTATGAAGAAAATTAACTCTACCCCAGCCAAAACCAGCACATATGGAGTGTTAACAAAGATAAGTATCACTAAAAGAAACATTTCTGACTGAACTGTTTTTAGAAATAGATTCCCACTGTTGAATTTTGTTCTATCATCTAGACATTGGCTTTTGAGAGCACAAATGCAGAAACCAAAATCCCTTTCATCCAATAACTGCAGAAGCAAAATGGTATAGTTACCATACTTAATGTCACCTGAGTGCTTCTGTGAAGTGTTATCATGCCTAAATCTATTAAAATTCGCCCAATTAGAAATTCCTAGTATAGAAAACAGAGCATGAGTTTACTTTGAAAAAACAAAGATCACTTTCTAGATGGAAGGAGATTTTGTATAAAGTTCTCTAAATCCTATTAAAAGATTGTTACCCACATAATAATAATAAAAAATAACAACCAAAAAAAACAAAACAAAACAGCAACCAAACAAAAAAAAAAAAAAAAAACAAAAAAAACCAAACCAGCTGTTTTTCCCCCTCCCCTTAAGTAGTGTAATTTCTTCCAAGCTGATTTCACCATTGCACAGCTCCTGTCTGCAGTTATTCTACACTTTACAGTCATAAAAAAAATGTACTGTAAAGTCAAAGAATAAAAAATTATCTTTATGTACTAATAATAAATGAAAAAATGACCTCAAGATGGAAGACAGGATGCATTTGGAAAAACCTAGAACCAGCACTACATGAGAATGGATTCTACAATTTTAGCCAAATAAGTATAAAGCAAGTAATACAGATCAACTTTTGAGAAAGTGGCCTTGCTGAAACAAGTTCCAACTAAACTCTCCTACAGAGGGAGTATTCAATTTTCCCCTCGATGAAAAGTGAACATTTTTTAAGAAGAACTGAATCTTACATAAAGCAAACTAGATAAGATACCAATAGAACTTTGAATTATCAGGATTTTTTGCCTCTTGTTCATGACCCATAGCAATATCATCAGGCACCAAAAAATATACCTTTTAAATAATATTAAATAGTTATAAAGCAAAACAACAATTACTCCCTTTACCGAGCTGCTCCCAGTTGCTTTCCCTTCAGACAGAAAGCTTATTTTCACCCAAGAAAGAAATCAAATAAATTGTTCAGTTTTCATTGAGGTCCACTGTTTCTGCACTGAGTTCATTTCCGATAGAAATTCTAAGGAAGAGACGATTTTCCTCAATCCATGAGACATGGTTCCCTTTTTCTATGCCAGGGAGATTTCGTCCTGTCCGTAGATGTACCTTCACCATCAAAAAAGAGAATGCTATAGTTCTTACACAGTGTCAGAAAACAAATACATAATCTCAGCCTAGGCATAATTTAGAAAAACTGATTAACTAATTACACCAGCTAAGAGAACTGCAGACAAAAGAAAAAAAAAGTAAAGGTGTAACTGAAATTAAATTAACTGGTCTGTTTCTGTTTGGGTGTGTTTTTTTTTTTTTTTTCTTTATCTATCATGCTGATACCTCATTTCTCCAAGTATCTTTTAAAAAATCACCTCAGCTGCTTCTCACTGATTTAGGATAGACACAGAAACGTCACTTCGGAGCAACAGATTTCTCTGTGTGTGTGCGCTTTAATAAGTGTAATGAAGCTTCATTGTTCAGTAGCTTGACAAAACAAA
This sequence comes from Merops nubicus, assembly GCF_000691845.1. Lineage (NCBI taxonomy): Eukaryota > Metazoa > Chordata > Aves > Coraciiformes > Meropidae > Merops > Merops nubicus. The sequence goes on from NW_008600223.1 coordinate 15,439, forward strand.
AGGAACTTTCACAAGATATATTTTGGCCTGTATTATTGCAAACAACAGGGAGGAATGATATCCTTTAACAAAGGGATGAGTTTCATACTCTCAAAGCAGGGAAATTATGAAAAAAAAAATCCAACTTACAGAAATCATGCCTGGTTTCTTATAGCTATGCCTAGGCATTACTTGCTCTTAATTTCAAATTACTTTACATGTTTACTGGAACAACTGAACATACAATCTAGACTAGAAAACCTTATCATAACTCCATTTCCTCTCATAAACTCTCGTATACAATAAACTCTCCCTAAGGTGCTTTTTTACATTAATTAAGCTTCAGTTCTGCTGGGTGCCACATTAAGTAGAATACTATTTCTTCATTGTATTTATTTTATAGAATTACCAGTGTCATTTAAACATAGCACTGAGAATCAAGTCCCATCAATGAAAGGTTTACAGTTACATATCTGATCCCGCAAGATGACCTGTACGTGCAAACTCTGTTCCTTTTAAGGAATTTCTTAGGGGATGAAAATGTAACACTTCTCCCTTCATTTTTGAAAGAGATCACTTTTAGCAAAAAAAAAAAAACTCGTAAACTCAGACTGAGCTTGCAAAGATTTTGGAGAACAGCTACAGGCAATTACTACTTTGGTTCAGGTATTTCAAATAATTTTGTCTTATCCTGATATTCTCTTCAGAAATATGTCCTTTATTTTATAAATATAAACCACCATTCCTAAAAGCAAGAGAAAGAATATGTCCAGTAGGTGAGTTTGGGGTCATCCACACAGTTCCAAAACAAGGACTTGGGACTCCAACTCTACTCTGAAAGAAGCAAAACTTTTCAGCTCAGGTCAGCTAGTTTTCAGATATCAGCAACTCAAATCACCTAATTTGCACCCCTGCTTTGTATTTGAACCTGCTGACTTCAGTAAGAGCAAGCATAAAAGCACCCACATTCAGCAGTAATGGCTAAATCCACACACATTTTAAATGATGGTGCTTAGTCTGAAACAGGTTTATTTTTCATAATGACAACGTAAAGCAATTATCTGACTAATTAAGGAAACTGTACTGACACACAATTTCCACATAAGTAGAAAAAATTTCAATATCCTCTGCAACCAAGTAGGTTGTTTGCTAAGGCTGCACTAAAAATAGCAGGCATTTCCAAGTTCCTTCCATATATATTTTCCTTGAACACCAATTAAAAACATGCTGGTTTGGCAATAAAATCACATCAAATAGCACATTTCTACCAGTTCCACAGTAAAAAAAAATATTTTTTTTTTTTTTTTGTGAAAAATTGTCCTCAGTGAGAATAGTTCTTATTAAAAAGTTCAGAAATGGACTTTTAAGCAGAAGATTCTTGTGGATGTGCTTTAAAATTTATAGTAACTAGATGTCAAATAGAAGAAAGAAATTAAAAGCAAATCCATTGCATTAATTGCACTCTTTTTTTTTTTTTTCCTATGAATAGGTGCAATATTGTATTCTTTCCATAGCTGCTAGTATAAAAATCTCTTAAGTGGTTATCTTTTATTCTCTTCCTTTTTTTCCTTTTGAATTTCTATGAATTCAGACTGAGAATTACCCTAAGAAAGAAGGTGATAGAGCTCAAAATTTTCCAGCTAATTTTATTCTGCTTAAAGCATTACTGCTGTCAACACTAGTAAAATTTACTGCCACAGAAAAGTAAGGAGAAGTCAGATATAGTCTCCTAAAATTCAGCAAAACTTGCATATAAATGAGGATGCACTTGTGAAGGCCTCCACCTTTCTATTAGAAGAGGTCAAACACCTGTCATACATCACCACAAAAAATGGGATGGGAAAAATAGACTGCTACATATCATTCCTTGGGTCAGCAAGACAAAAATGGAATGAGGACAGAAGGAGGGAGGGAGGGAGGTCCCTCTGACTTGATAAATTCCTACAGTCAGCACTTGCAAGTAAAGCTAGTTACCCTAGCAACTGCCACATTCACACGGGACTCAGTCTGCCTCCAGGCTACAGAGCACATCACAGAAACTTACCGACTTTTCATCTTGAGAAATAGTTTACACCCACACAACACAGAGACACATACATACCAGAAGATTTACAGCCATGCAAGAAGCACATTGTATTTCTAAGTGATGCTTCATGTACTTTCTAATCTCATTACTTAGCTCTGAAACTCTATTTGAGAGTTGATTGCATAATTTGTTAACTCTGAATTTGGAATTAAGTTAGTGCTCTGTTGATGCAGAGAAAAAGAGCAACGAGACCTTTAGGGAAATGGAAAAGCAAGCTTTCCACATAAACTATGGGAATACTATGTATAGGGCCATTCCAGACCACAATAATTTATTCATAAATCCTTTCGTCCTCAGATAGTTTGATTAGTTACTGTGAGTCATAAAGATTCCATGGTATAAAGTCAGTAACAGTCTTTCCACTAAGTTTAAAAACCAATGGCTTTTATTTACAATTTTGCTGTTATTAAACTTCCTGCACATGATTCTTCATTTACACAGTAAAAGCTACGACTGTATAGACATATCTTGGACGTTGCCTACCTGGACTTTAGTAAAGCCTTTGACACTGCTTTCCACAGCATTCTCCTGAGGAAACTGGCTGCTCGTGGTTTGGATGGGTGTATGCTTCACTGCATAAAAAATTGGCTGGATTTCTGATCCTGGAGTGGTAGGCAAGGGAGTTAAATCAAGTTGTTGACTGGTCACGAGTGGTTTTCCCCAGGGCTCAGTCCTGGGGCCAGTTCTCTTGTCATCAGTGATCTGGGTGATGGGATTGAAGGCACCCTCAGTAGTTTGCAGATGATACCAAGCTGGGCGGGAGTGTTGATCTGCTCAAGGGTGGGAATGCTCCACAGAGAGGTCTGGAGAGCTTGAGTCAATGGGCTGAGGCCAACTCTGTGAGATTCAACAAGGCCAAGTGCCAGGTCCTGCACCTGGGTAACAACAACCCCAGGCAATACTCCAGGTTTGGGGAAAAGTGACTGGAAAGTGGCAATACTCCAGGTTTGGGGAAAAGTGACTGGAAAGTTGCCTGGCAGAAAGAGACCTTGGGATGTTGATTTACAGCCACCTGAGCATTAATCAGCAGTGTGTCCAGGTGGCCAAGGCCAACAGCATCTTCGCTTGTATCAGAAATAGTGTGGCCAGTAGGTGCACGGAAGTGAATGTGTTCCTGTACTCGGCACTGATGAGACTGCACCTCGAGTACTGTCTTCTGTGCTGGGCACCACAAGATAAGGAGGACAGTGAGGTGTTGGAGGGGGTCCAGGGAAGGGCAATGAAGGGAGTGCTAGAGTGATGAATTATTTTTTTGCTATGTTTGCTGTTCTAAGTTATGAAATAAATAGGACTGCCAACATTTACATGGAAGTTTATCTGCCATTTTTAGTGATATTCTGGCCCTATTCTGGATATTTCTCAATTTTCCTTCATAAAAATTGGAAGATGTTTGCCCTAATTTTAATAAAAAACCATGTTGAATCATTGAGCCAAGGCAGAAAAAGAGGATCTTGCATTTAATGCATTCTTCTCCCCACTCTCTCACTCATCTAACTTAAAATGTTTGTGTTCTGCCACCTGATCCTCGAGTGCACTACGACAGTATGTCTTCTGTAGTTTCAGCTAATTGTAGACCATAGGTCACACCATGAAGCTCTACGCTGCAGTATTTCTGTCCTGGAATAGATTTCTAAAAGCATCCACATCACCTAACACTTTCTTCAATGTTTTTTGAGCTTCTGAAATGTAAGTTAAGGTAAAGCACTACAGTAGATTGCACCCTGTGCCATTTTGCATAGGGTTCAAGCTGTTATGCTGTTCTCAAAATTCTTGAATATTTTAGCATTTGTCTCCTTCACTGTCACAGAGAGGACATCAGAAGCTTTAACAGGCCGAAGTCTAGCAAAATTCCACAATTAAATGGGGTAATATTCCTACCAGACATCGTAGTTGGTATTTATACTAGAATACATAAAGAATCATGAAGCTTTTTTTTCTGTCTTTTAAAATAAGAACAGTAAAAAAGGAACATAACAGACAAGTGTTTTGCTTTCAGGCAGCTTCTTACACTTTGTTTTACCAAAGAAGTATGAAACTGCACCATCTACTCATTGCCACAGTATAGGGCTGCATATCACAGAAACACCAAAGGATTTTAACTCATACTCAAATGGCATAAAAATTATTATTTTATTCCCTCAGAACTCTCTTCTAAATTTCATCTAAGCTTAGGGGTATGAAAGCACACAGACACAGCCCCAGGCTCCTCCTTTCTACTTTCACTGCAGCCCACCCAGTCAAAACTTTTTGCTAAAATGTCACATCACCCTCCTTAAAAATCCAGATACACAGGCAAATGCTCTCTGGAGAGATCTGAGACCAGCACATCATCGTCTTCCACATCTTTGTTTGCTTTCACACTGAAAACATATCCTGTTTCACTGTTCTTATTCTTGCAGCACAGTCCCTCAGAACGTTCCATGTATTTCTCCAGTCTTCCCCAACATATTCTGGTGAATTCTGCCTTCCCACTCTTCATAGAAATAAAAGCATTGTACAAAGCTCTCCTTCTTTGTTGTCCCTCTCTTTTCACTCCAGAGCAATTCTTTGACAGGTAAGATCAAGCATATGCAATTTTAGACAACCGCCTCTTAAAAATGGATGGCATGCGGCCATTCAATATCCTTACCTTCCCTTTTGCTTACAGGACAAGTGAGGTGATTGTGGATTTTTCCCCACAGACTGACAGTCTTTTTTCCTCAGTTCTTCTGATGTAGCCTAGGTAGTTCCTCGTAGGTTTGCCTTGATGTGATTCTCTACCACCAAACTACTAAAGCAGAGAAAGCTGAGGAGGATGCAAGACGAAGGGTACTAAAACAGCAGGGTAACATTACCTCCATGGAGGCATGCTGCAAAAACACACCAGATTAAGTTTAGTGCTTGCACCTCTGTAGCAGCAGCACTGCCTCCTGCCATCTAGAAGCAGCCAAACGCAGCAATCAAAGACAGCTCCGAGGGAGCTGTGGCATGAACAGCAACCTTTGCGTTACAGAGGAGGAAAGTGAACTGGTTGTTGACTGATGGAAGTTATCACTCTAAGGAAAAAAGGCAGAAGAAAGATTCTTGACAAACAAGAAAGACTTTTCATAACTTAATCTGTTGATGCTTTTTGGGTATTCCTTGCTGCTTTGTATCAGCATCTCGTAACAACTTTACGCTCTCTCAGATTGCATCCGTGGCTAAGTCAGAAGAAAACAACTACAAATGCAGCTCACAGGAAGACTTCAATCTTAAGTATCAGATATTTAACTAAGATACCTAGCTTTTATAAGATCAGAAGCAAGTCCTGCAGACAACTAGGGACACCCTTTGCTCACTACGAAAAAGGAAGTTTTCTGTGTTCTTTGGACCTGAAGGTAGAGTCTGATCTTCCCCAAGTGCTTTTATGATGCAACAACAAGAAAAAAAATTTCAATAGCAAAATCACTGGGTAAAAAAAAAAAAAAAAAACACACCCAAACGTAATCTCTCTGAATCACAAGGACCTGAAATGTTGGAATCAACCTCTTGCTAAAAAATGTGGTGTGATACAGAAAAAAAAAAAAAATCCAGCCTTTGTGTTCTTCTGAGGATGTGTTTATCAGACCCATTTTTGCCACTCTTTTAGTGTTCAGAGAAATTGCCCATCATGGCAACTGATGTCCCAATTAACAAATCAAATCAGTGAAAACCACTTGTGCACACAGTCCCCAGAAAGAATCACCAATAAAACTGGTCAGACAACATGCCAAGAAGCGTGCACTTCTGCTGTTGGATTCCAAGCTTTACCCTGCCTTTCAAGTTATTGGTGTTGTAATACATCTGCACTTTTCAATCTTTGATTTCTATTTTTCCCACAACAGCTTAGCAAATTAGTTACATTTCTATAATGTAGCTCCACTAAAAAATTAGTCATCCTCAAGTAATTTTTTTCTCTTTTTTATGCTTATATCCTCATAGAAAACAATTTTTTCTGGTCTTTCTTTTTAGCACACATTCCTCTTTAAAATGAATTTTAATGTTAATAAGTGACCTCAGCCAGTTCACCCTCCCAAACATCCAGAACATCAAAATATGATTATGTTGGATAATTTCCGTTTCAGATTCTTTGGTACCACTGAAAGTTAGAAACAACAGTTGTTATCCATTAATATAGACTAAGTAAAAAATGTTACAGCCAGTTTTTCCCCTCCTACTACTATAAACATTTATTTGATCCAGAAAACTTGACATGAGCTTATTAGTTACCTTTTTTTTTTTTTTTTTTAACTGAATCTTGGGGTGTCCTGGGTAGCTTTATCATTTCTTCAAATGGAAACTATACAGACTGACACCACCAAGCTTTACTGAAACTGAATATTTTGACATTGAATAATTTGATATATGAACATTTTGGTATTCAGATATTGTAGATTTTTAAAGTTTTTAATGCAGCTTATAGTCTTTCTGCTTTTCTCTTGTAATTCTTCTTAATAAATACATTTATCTCTTAGTTGCCCACAAAATAATGAAATTATTTATGCTCCAAGCCCTGAAGTACTGAGAAGCATTCTCCATGTCCAAGCAGCAATGTCTGCATTTTCAGCAGTTTAAAAATGACTTTCCCCCACTCCTCTATTCTATCTAGCAGGAAAAACAAAAACGAAACAACAACAACAAAAAAAAACACCACCCAAAACACACCAACACATCCCAGTGAGCAATTTTAGAAAATTCTGAAAGCTCATCTGTAACTTATTTTGGAACATTGTATGGTATTCCTGACTAAAATTAACAAATCCCACTACCGTACACACGCTCAGCAAGGGAGATCATCACCCAGGAAAACTGTGTGTAAGTTAGAATACAACAGACAGACAAACAGAAGGCAAAGGAACCATAAGGCCAGCTAGATACTGTGTACAGCTGCAAATATAAACCACAACACAGCATGACATGAGTAATTACAAGTTTATACTTGAAATGAAGATAACACTGAAATAAAAAAAACCTGATTCCTTACCAATCCTCCTTTGGTATATTCTTTTAAAAAATTCCAGCAGTGTGCCTGAGTTAAGATCTGCCTCTGTATTCCAGCTTACACATTTGTATGCGATTCCAGATCTGCTTTGATGTTGATGGTCTGTTAAATGAAAGATACTATGCTGTGTTTTTGTACCATCACCCTTTTAATCCTCTGGAAGATACCTAACCCTGACAAGAGAACATTACTTTTTGATGCCTTTTTTTTTTTTTTTCTTTTTACTCAAGAACAGTGAGAACGCACTTAGAAAGATCAGTATTGCTCCATTTCATTTGAGATACCTGAAAAAACACCTCATCTTTGCTTTTAATAGGCTAGTTTAATGTAAGACAGAACCAGCAAAACCAAGACAAGATCAGAGCTTTCACTGGCTGAGACTTTGTTTCGGTTAGTGGTAAAACAGGGACTCCCCATGGATACAAGAGCTCTGGTAGAGACTGTTACAAACGGAACATGGACAACGCTGGGCTCCTGAATGCGGACAGGAGGGCTGGAAGCGCGCCCGGGCGGAGCGAGCACTCCTGCCGCGTGTCAGCCCCTTCTCAGGGAAATCGCTACACAAAGCACTAACATTTTTTTAAGGTTTGAACCTGGCTAGACAGTAATCAACCTCTCTCGCTACTAGTGTAGCTATACAATTAGGGCTACCTTAGAACCACGCCCAAAGTAACAATAATTGCAGGGCCCGTTTCCTGGAACAAAGTAACAAACCTAAGCATCTATTTCACCCAAGTCCAAGATCCTTTCTTTAAAGTGGCTTCAAATGATCCCTGGTCTGAAGTTGTGTTTTCTCAATGTCCTGTTTCTCAGGACAGCAAAAGACTCCACAACAATAACTGTTTACACTACCCTTTTTATTTTTCGGCCAGAAATACAGTTTCATAGGGTATTTCAATATACAGTAGTGTTTATTGCTCAAAGAAATCCCCCATCTCTTTGGCATTCAACCATGTTCTCTTTTTCAAACTAAAGACCATATAGGAAGATCTTACTTTCAAAATCATTGCTCAATACATTAAATTTACACAGGTGTTGGTAATTCCCAAAAATACACATGGGTTTGTTGGAAAGATTCTAATAAACCTAAAAAAAAAGATAAAACAAATAGCAAAATGGGCTGCCTCCACTTACAACCCTGGAGAAAGTGACAAAATGAGAACAACTCTATTTTTGACAGAGCATGCACTAACTAGGGCTTTCTATTTGTTCTATACAATAAACAAACAAAAAATAGAATTCTACCAGAAAGAAATGATCAAATAATCTATGTTTAAAAATAATGAGATCTTATATTTAACCTCTCCTGAAGAGGTCATCAGCCAAAACCAGGCTGCACAACGCTTAAGTAGAATACTGCAGCTAAAAAAAGAAAGTCTGAAAACTGTTTTTCATTTTTAAACATAAATTACTAAAATGTTTTAAATACCTCTAGAATACAGCTGTCAAAACTGCATTTGACATTGTGTTCAGCTAAAAAAACAAAGAAAAGTAAGCCAGTGTATTCGATCTACTCTTGAATAATCAAAGGCCACTCCTTCAATGATGACAACAAAATAACTTTGCTTGCACTCCACATCAAAAAAAGCAAAATCAGCCTTCCAAACATCAAGTTTTCAATGGTTCAAATCATAGAATCATAGAATCCTTTAGGTTGGAAGGAACCTCCAAGATCATCAAGTCCAACCATTGAGCCATTAGGGCTCTAAAGTCCTCTGCTAAAACAGATCAGAATCTGTCAGGGTTGGAAGGGACCACAAGGGTCACCCAGTTCCAACCCCTCTGCCATGAGCAGGGACACCTCCCACTAGATCAGGCTGCCCAGAGCCTCCTCCAGCCTGGCCTTAAAGACCCCCAGGGATGGGGCCTCAACCACCTCCCTGGGCAACCCATTCCAGGGTCTCACCACTCTCATGGGGAAGAACTTCTTCCTCACATCCAGCCTGAATCTGCCCACTTCCAGCTTTGCCCCATTCCCCCTAGTCCTGTCATTACTCGATATCCTAAAAAGTCCCTCCCCAGCTTTCCTGTAGGCCCCCCTAAGATACTGGAAGGCCACAATAAGGTCACCTCGGAGCCTTCTCTTCTCCAGACTGAACAGCCCCAACTCTCTCAGTCTGTCCTCGTAGGAGAGCTGCTCCAGCCCTCGGATCAACTGGATACCCAAATCAATGAAGTTAACACCTTATATTACTACAGAAATTATTAATTAGAATAAAGAACACTGATATACCAGTGTAGACATTCCAGTGTATTTACTGCTACCTGCAGTGAATACTTGTGTCAAGAAAATGTAAAAAACAAATTCTGCTTAGAAAAACCCCAAAAGTCTCACTTCCCAAAAGACTTGTTTTTAAATAACACAAATATTTATGCTGAACAAGTTTCAAAGAAGAGGAGGCAAAGCAATTACTTTCATACAGAAACTAAAAAAAATAACTTAATAGGATTCAAGTAGGAAAGGTTTGTTTTATGAGTGAATCTCACCTTCATCACCTATGCAAGTGCAATTTGAGAATGTTTAAATAGCAAGTGATCCAATTTAGCCAAGCTCACTTTCCTCTCCATGACATAAAAAAATAATATATATATATATATTACTGTAGAATATAGGAACAAAAAGTAGAAGAAAAAAACTCCTAAAATTGAGTACTTATCCAGGATTAGTTTCTAACATCAAGCCAAAAACAGCAACAACCAAGCAGACCACCAGTCCACCAATTTTTCAGTGTTAAATTACTGTAAATACTAAATCTAACAGTACAAAAAAAAAAAAAATCCCAAAATCAAAAGCTTTTTTTTTTAGAAGGTGTACAAAGAAATATCCACCCCTTGCAGTCAAATCTGCATCAGAAGTTGCTTGCTCAGGAAAGACATCTCTCTCCAAGTATTTGTAACACATCACATGGCCAAAAATCTATTGAAATCATTTACTTTCTGATACCTTTTAGCTGCTACCATATGGACAGTTGTGTGTACAGTACAAGAGTGGGTTTTTGCAGCAACAGAGGAATAAGCAGAAAGAAGTTCCAAATTCAAGGTGACAGCTCATGTGTTATTCCTTGCAAACATACGGTCCCCTCTAAGGGTAAGATGCTGGAGCTGGTATTGTAGCACTTCCGTGTCAGCAGGTTCTTTAATGCTCATTTTGTCTAAATTGAGGTAGTCCAGGGATTTCGAATGAGCCCTTTTGCTTTTCAAAAGGCAAAGAGGCAGGGGACCATGAAGTGCCTTATATGGTTCGTGAGGTAAAACCTTGATGCACTGATCCCCTGAGCTGGGCATCCGTCTCCTCCTCCTCCCATTTACTGCTGGGATCTCATAGGGCTGATAGTACCTACTTCTAGCTTTGTACAAACTGGACGAACGTGCAAGTCCTGAATCAAGCTGTTTGGAACACAAGTTCGGCCCAGATTCCCCTTTATTCTTGTCACTTCCTGCACACTTCTGGGCCAGTTTTAGCAGCTCCTCTCCCGTTGTGAAGCCAACCAGATAGTTAGAATCCATGTGGAGGATCTGATAGCCTGCCAGGGCGCGCCGCAGTGGTGAGCAGGGCGTGCTGGAGCAGCGGGGCCTCTCCGCTTCCGTCCTGCCCGCAGGACTCGCCTCTCCC
>NW_008600223.1:26161-28225 GCF_000691845.1 Merops nubicus
GCGGGCACCGGCAGGGTGGACAGGGCAGCTCTGGGCTTTCCGTTCAGGTTAACTTCCATTTTAAAAACGATACTATGCTCCTAAAAATAAAACAGAGCTCAATCAGAAATAGAACCTTTATGTAACATGAGGAGTTGAGAGAGGATTGAGAAAATGAGATTTTGTCTCATCCAGAAATCGTAACCAGTACTTCTCTGTTCAGCCTTGCCTTATGCTCTGCAGGATGCCACAGAATAAAACTACCACCAATATCTGCCTTTCAAAATTGCCTTGGATTTATTTTTTTGAAAAAACATAAACATACTTCTCATACTTTTAAACGTTGAATACATTCCTGAGTCGTGCTGTACACAAAAAAAAAAAAAAAAGAATCTTTCAAGACCAGTTTTTCATCCTTTTAGTCCATTTGATTCCATATAGTCCCTTACCTCCAAAGCCTTCTACATCCATTTAGTACATCCTCAGCAACTTCTCACATATTCAGCTGTGTAGTTTTTCTATTGACAATACTCAATAAAAAAAGCCACTAAAAAAGTTGTGTTTAACAACTGTTATTTCAGTCAGACATTACAATGGACTAAACCTCATTTACTGAGGGTACTGCTAGGCTTCCCTCATGCAGGTGTGAAGACAGCTTGCTTTTAGATTCAAAGAATGGCATCCTGGCTGTTCAACAGCTGTCTTTATAGGTCATCAAACAAACTCACACTACTTTATTCTAATGGATTTCTAACAAATGAAACAGTACACTAACATTTCAACAGTATAGCGTAAGACTCTTTCAAGCATCTGACAAATAAATCATATTCTGAATTCTATGATAATTGTTTATTTTTGTATTTCTTTTGGAAACAAGACTATTTTGCCTGACCTTTCTTCCCTCACAACTATTCCAAATATCCAATTTGGTGCCTTTAGAGGTAGAACTGGCTGCCACAAGCCATTAACATCTCTAACATCAGATAAGGTGACTATCACAACAAGTGTACAACAGTGGATGCCAGAATACAGAGACGGCTTAATTATTCTTTTGTTTTCAGCATCATCTACACCACTCTGGTGGCACAGCTACTTCACAAACTACAAGGGTCACTTGTTCACAAAACTATGCTTCCTCCATCGTCAGTGTCATCTTTTCTCTAAACAAGAGCTAGTCTCTCTCTAGTCAATATAGTTCACAAAAAATTCAGCATAGCTTCATAACGTTTAAAGGCAATGAGACTCAAAAAACCATAAGTTAGTATGCAAGTATCAAGCAGAAACATAATTATGAATTTCATTATAACTGACCACAAACCACATACAAAAGCTCAGTAACGTTTTGCAAATAAGACTGACTTAAAAAATGCTATTATCAGTTTGCAAACTTCTTATGCTGCTACTTGCTGCCGTTCTGAGGCTTAGGAGGTCAGAGACTGAGTAGCAAAGGTTCCACAAACAAGAGAACACTTTATTCAAACTCCTGCAATAAGACACCCAATAAAATCTCATCAAGGTCAATTTCTAATTATTTGTCTTAAAATAAGATGGGAAGCTGTCTGCAAATCTCACTTGCAGAAGAAAATAATCCAGCCTCATTCAAAAATTAAGCATACTTGCTTCTCTTCAGGACTGGGAAGGAGCAATTTAAATAATGTTCCTAACTTTACTTCTCTGCTTAGTCTCAAATCAACCTGCTGCTCTCTACGCCAATAAACTACAAGTAAATAATTAGTGATTTTATTTATTTTTTTAAAGAACCGATTAATTTATTTTTCCTAGATGCCAAGCTGGCACGTAGTACCATTTGTTAACAACACAAAACATCACTCTCATTGATCAAATGCTCCTGATTGCAATACGCAGATGACAGAAGAGGTTGCCCCTTTCTTCTTGACACCTCGTCTATTTATACACATTAATTAGATCCCCCCTGAGTCTTCTTCTCTCCAGACTAAAAAGCCCCAGCTCTCTCAGCCTCTCCTCATAAGACAGGCGTTCCAGCCCCCCAGTCATCCTCGTAGCCCTTCGCTGGACTCTATCCAGTGGGTTTCGGTTCCTCTTGAAATGGGGAACCCAGAACTG
>NW_008600224.1:0-543 GCF_000691845.1 Merops nubicus
TCCTCCTCCTGGTGTGAATCTGGGAGACAAATCTTTATATAAACATCTCCTCAACATTATGGCCAAAAAAATGACTCTGCTAAATTCCTAAAACGAAATAAAATTGGTAGTGCTTACAAACAGGAAAATGGGAAACTTGATTATTATTCATTTTAGGAATACCAGAGAGAAAGGAAAAACAGAAAACATTAATTCCTCCCCCTCTGGTAATGCAACATTATGAATTAATGAAAAGATAGCAGGTTGTACCCTAACAGAGCTGCAGCTTCATGATGGATATTCACATTTTAAAAACTGGCCCATGTGATTCAATACAGATTTAACCACACTTTTCAGCAGGCACTTGAAATATACTACTTGAAATTGTTTCATGTTGTACAGTGTTGTTACTGGAGGAAGATGTCCCCAGAAGCTTTAGGCTATTTGAGCAAGGAGAAGAAAAAAAAACTACAACCAAAAAACCCTCCCAACAACAACAACAAAACCACAACACCCTACATCAGCATGCACTTTTTGTCATCCTAATAAATTTTCCAGATCTAA
>NW_008600225.1:0-10924 GCF_000691845.1 Merops nubicus
CGGCGACGTCGAGGTCCCCGTTAAAAATAGTTGAGCCCGGGGTGCGTTGTGTGAAGCCTTTGCCCCGCCTTGAGCTGTGGGGCACAAAGCAGCCTCGTCCAGCCCAGAACCCCCGCGCACCCGAGGGGGCAGGGGAGGGCTGGGCTGCCGTCGCCCCCCTCGGTTTTGGGGTGTCCAACTGCAGCGGATGCCGGACCGATTCATCTTCCGTCCGGAGGGACTGGCTTCTGCTCACACCCCTGCCTTCAAGCGTAATTAAAGGTGCCCCCGAGCTGCTTTGGGTTTAAAAAGCTTTGTACGAGTCGCGGTCTGTTCTTTCAGCGTTATAAATCTGTAGAACCTCTGTCAAAATCAATATATTTTAAATTTGCACTATAGCAATGGAGAGCACTGTGAGCCTGTATAAATACAACCAAAATTGTTTAAACTTGTTTTTCTTGCCACTGGCCATTTCTTTTATTCGATTTCAAGTCTTACAAAATAGCAGGCATCAACTTGATGATTCAGTCAGGAGTAGAAGGTGTATGTCTGTGCAGGGGGATTGAGGTCCCTTTGGACCTCTTGTTGTCCATTAATGCTTCACTTCTCATTGCTGCTGGAAGGGAAGTTATACTCCTGTGCTGAAGTTTTAGGGGTTAATGTTGGTTTTATTGAGTCATTAGCAAAATCGTTATTGGTCATTTTAGCATGGCCAAGATCCCTTCATTAGAGTCTGTCCACACATAGTTACTCTAAAAAATTACCTCTCTGGTGAGTTGATCAAAGTGAATGAAATTCCTGTGTAGATGCTCTTACTTGGAATTTAAATAGACTTGATTTGGTTTAGCTTGTTTCATTTTCTGAAGTGAACTGAGTTGTTTACATGCTGAATCAAAGTACAGTTACAGGGTTGCAATGTGGCTCGACCAGTCCTTGGTAAATTTTCACCTATGGTTAGCATAGATAAAGTTTCAAGAGTGTCTTGGTATGATGATCTGTTGTTACCTGATAGCTGTTGGATTACAGTAGGGTCCTAGAGCAGCTCCAGCATGCAAAACAGATGAGGCCTGGGCCATATTCTGCAAAGCCCCAGGCATATTTAACGTTTTTAGTTTAGTGATGTCATTTGTTTTTATTGTGGGAAGTGTTGAAACTGAGCTATGCTTTGGATTAGATCTTTCTGTGCTAGGTGTTAATACTAAGCAAGGAAAGAAATGCATCACCTTCCATACCTATGGAAATATTTATTGTTCCTGATAGAGAAATCACTCCTGATCCTGCTGGAAAAACATTCCCTTTCTTCATTTTGGGTAAAGGTCAGCTTAGTCATTCATTAACAATGCTGAACATTGTTTTGCTTGGAATACTTTGTTCTTTACCAGCTCTCCTTCGGGAGGGGAGATGTCATGTCCAGGTTCTCCCTGGCTGCAGGTAGCTGGGACTGCTGCGAGACACTGTCATCCTGGTGTGGTCTCAAACTCTTCTAGGAGCGAGGTCGTTTCTGTGCAATGATGGCAGTGAGAATCTGGTAACTGTAGCTAGGTGCTGCAGGAAGCCTTTCTTCTTCTGTTTACTTTTTTATCTTTAAAAGTATTTATATTAGCTGAAGGCCTGATCTAGATGGCGTTTTGCCAGTGAAAACTACTTCAGCTGGTGCAGTTTATTTTATGGGCAGGGTTTACTGGGGTAAAATACACCCTCAGAACACTCTTTTTCTGGTATAAACTAGACCTTGGTGCTTCAGCTCGATGTTACAGAGCCATTTTTCCATGGGCAGTAAAGTGGATGTTCTGACCACTGTGGTCAGTAAAGCTCTTGTAAGTTATTTGCCGAAGGTTTTGGTGTTAGTTGCAATCTGTGGGCTGAGTTTCTCTGCCTGTATTTCTATTTGCCTCTCCAGTGTCTGTAACATTTTCTCTTTTCACAAAGCAGCTTTTGCTGTGTGCTCTTTTGACCCACCCCAAGGGATTGCTCGGCTCTTTGTGGGTAGATCTTTTTCTAGAGTTTTCATTTGTGAGCCTTTTGGGGACAAAAGCATCCTGGAAATATTAATTTAATTAGTTACTTAAAGCAAATAAAAGAAACTAGCTTGGACTCTGCTTGATCTCTGTCTCTTATCTCTTGTGATCTGATGCATTGCTAGCAGCTGAATTTGGGAAAAGCTACACCTTCTCCTTGGCTGCCTGTTTTAGATTAATTCTCTCATCTCAAAGTGCTGTGTATTGCCTCTTGGGCCCGGGAGGCATCCCTGTGTGCAGGCTGCACAGGGAGGTGTGCCTGGGAAGGTAACTTGGAGCTGTGCATCCCCTGTTCTGGGGGATGTCCCTGTGGTCCCATCTGCTATTGCTGTCTCTGCCAAAGGGCTGAGGTCTGTGGCAAAGGCTTTGCTAAGGCCGAGTTTCTTGCCTCGTGCAGCCTGAGAGCTGTCAGTTGTTAGCAGTGGGAGGGAGGTAAAACCCAGGTACAGGCTTCCTCGCCAGTGCCTCCTGATCTTTGTGCCAGTTTGAATCCTCGGTGAGGAAGAGAAAGGGAGACGTGGGAGGGGGAAGAGAGGAACTCTGAACTCTGCCTCAGAGGTGTACGGCTCTTTGGAACTGGGGAAAATGACAATGGCTTAAGCATTTTTATCTATTTTTTTTTTTATTTTTAGTAGTACAATAAAGATGTGTAAGGACAGTATCTCTGTGTAACTCTAATGGACCAGTCCTGCCATGCTGCTGTCTCTTGAGCTCCAGCCTTGAGAAAGGCTGATTGTGCCACCCGTGCTCAGAAGGAGATGCCAACAGTCCTCACACTGGTTTCGTCTTTTCATGAAGCATCTGATTTGACTTTCTGAAGCTCCTGAACTACACATCCAAATGCAGCTAGTTGTAGTCTGCTGCCAGAGAGGCCAATTTCCCCAATGTGATGGCAAAAGATACACTTCTGACCGTGGCCTTGGGGAAGCAGGAAGGGCTTGAATCTTTATTTTCCATTGTGGCAAGGCGATTTCTGGGGCAGGTAGCCTGGCTCTCTTTTGCCTTAACACAAATAGAATAAAAGTTTGCTGTAAGCATTGGTCTTCCTCATCCTCCCAGCTATAGCACCTTTCCTCTGACCCTTGCAGCTTAACATGACCTTTGCTGAGACTCTTGCAATAAAAACCTCCTGGCTGCTAGTTTTCCAAGTGACCAGGGGTCAGGTCTGCAGTTTCTTGGGCTGCAGTGGAGCAGACTGATGTGACTTGTATCAGGGGTTTTGGTGCCTGTGTGTGCTCAGAAGCATGACAGTGGACAAGAGAAACTTGATGTCTGTCAAAGGTGGAAGTGGATTCAGAGAGTGTCGATGGCTGGCATGTTGTCTGGTGAGGAGGGGTTCTGCTTTGGGATTTTTTCAGGGAGCTAGTGTTGAGGGATGAAATGTCAGCTGTGCTCATGGGAAGGAAGGGTTGGCCTTTAACTGGATTAGTATAATCAGGGCAACAATTTTGAGAGCAGCTGGGGGTCAGCCAGATCACTGTGAAACCACCTGCTTCATGCCCTTTGGCTTCAGCTGGGATTTTTCCTTGCAGCATAATGTACAGTGTCATGATTTTCTGCTTTGAATTCCTTAGAGGAGGGCTCTGAAAAAATTCAGGCAAGCTGGATGGCTCGAGGACAACGAGGAGGTGGAGAGTGATGGAACATAGACAGAGGCTTTTCTTTCTAGGTCACTGGTTCGTGTCCAGCTCTCCTGAGTTAAAGGAGGTCTGATTTTCCACCATGCATGAATTCAGTAGCTGAGGCTGTGGTACTTGCTTCACTTCTGCATAAAGTTGGGTGAAAGTTTCATTATGCATTCATTTGTTCTGGGTCTGCAGTGCTTGGCAGAGGAGATGGGCAGGATTAGCATATTTCATGCTCTTGGCTCCAAAATGCAACTGAGCAAGCAGGTCTGCCTCCTCCTATCCCTTAAATCCTTAGCACTTGTCCTCTGTGAGCTGCTGTGGAGGTTGTACCGAGGCAAAAAGATTGCTAAAAAATCAGTCTTTGGCAGAGGGGAGCTTCCAGCTCACGTTGATGCCTTCTGCAGAGATGTTTCCTTAGTTCCTGACAAGTTTTTGGACTAGGATAAGAGGGGGCAAAGTCTATTTTGCCCTCACTCCTGGGGATGCAGGGGGAGGAGCGACATCCCCCATTTGTGGTACTGGGACATTGGCCATGCCCCGTTGCTGCTCTCTGAGCAGGGATCCCAGCTGAGCGGTGTGCTGCAGGCTGCACTGTTTGCTCTGACCACGGGCCTCTGATTAATCTTTAATTTCCTCTGGCCATCAGAGTGTACATGTGCCAGAGCTGGGGGTGGCTGCTGGAGGAGCAGGAGAGGCCGGTTCTGCTCTCTCTGGGCACAGGGAAAACCCCCCTTGGAGAAGCAATAGGATGTGCCTTGGGGATATATGAAGCTTCTGTTTTGCTGGAATAAGCTTTCTTTTTTCTTCCTTAGAGCAATCCAGTTTCACATGAATGTGGTGATTTATAGGGTGAGGGACATGTTCCCTCTCTGCTTCCTTGTCCCCTTACCGGAGTGTCCCTAGCTGGCTGGCTTCCCGCTCACTTGCTGCTGCCCTTCTGCATGGTGTTGGCTTGAAGGCTGGCAGAGTAAGGAGGCTGGTGTGTTGGTAAAACTGCCTTCAAACTCAGGAAGCTTAGGTCCAGTTCCTGGTGTGGCACTCGCTGCTGGCTCGTCCTTTTGTCCTTCTCCAAGAAGATGATGAAGATATTTGCCTTTCTGCTGCTGTTGACTTACACTGCAGGGAGCAAAGGGCATTTGCTGGGCACCTTCACCAGGAAAGCAGGGCTGCCATCTCCCTGGACGCTGCTGTGTCATCAGGGTGCACCATGTTCACCTTACAGTGCTAGCTTCCCCACAGCACACATTGTGGGAGCTTGTGGAAGTCCCTTGACACTTCATTTATACTTCCTTTTTAAAAAATAGAGATTGGAGTTTTCCCACTGTTTATTTCTCGCTACTGGAGAAGATACCACACAGCTTGTTGAGTAAGTGCTATATGTCCTTGGCACTGTGTGGCAGCTGGGAGAGACTTCTAGCAGAGCTGGAAAGAGCAGGAGAGTGCAGCACCACAGGATGTATGTTATGCAAGGCAAGGCGGTTGTGAACATTTGCACCGAGCAAAGGAGACCAGTTAGACCTGAGTGCTCATAAAATCTACCCTGTAGCCCTGGGCAACTTGTGAATTAAGCTCACTAGAAGTGTTACTTCCACTAGGGAGAAAGGTGTGGCTGAAAGCCTGCTCAGAAGCCCAGTACAGCCCTTCTGCCACTGCCCAAGGATTTTTCTATCAGGCTCTGGAAGCTCAATTGATAATTATTTTAATGGTGTGCCAGCACAGAGTGCCACCACCATGGTGCTGTGTCAGCCAAATAAAACCAGTGAGAACTTTTTGACTCAGACATGGGTTGGTAGAGCTTTGGTCTCGACAGCACTGCATGCTGTGATTGCTGTTCAGGACAGAAAGTTGAAGTGGGTTTGCAAGTGAGCCACTCTTCTTCACTTCTCTTTTCAAAAAGGAGGTGTAAAAAGCTGTGTGCAGGAGCACTTTGAGTTCCCCTGTGCATATGGGTATGGTTTGTTCTCCTCCCAGACCTTCTGCTGAACCAGGACTTGGTGGTTGGAGGAAACGACTCTGAGGAAATGTGATGTGGGCTCAATATGGGGTGGTCAGTAAGTGACGACAAAGGGGAAGAGGACAGAAATGAGGAAATATTTGCAGGTGCTGAGAGACAGGCATACCTTAAGGATACTGACAGAGCTGGCCTGGGAAGCGATTGGACAAAAGGGAGGAAGGAAGTTTATGCAAACAGGAATATTTCCTGGCAGTGAGAGGCAGGTTTGTGCTATATTTGTGGTTGGGTTTTTTCCTTTTTTTTTCTTTCTGCAGAAACCTCTGCAAAATACCACAGTGTAGCTTTGGCCCTTCTCAGCTAGACAAGACAAGAGGCTGGAGCGTGCCTTGGCAAGGGCTGTTCCTCGAGGAGAGGTGGTCACCCCCAGCCTCCCCCAGCGTGGGTGGAAAGCTGCTCCCCCCCCGCGTGCCGGAACGGTTTTGCATTGCTAAGGCACCTGAGCTTATTGTATGTGTCCGCTATGGATGTGGCAAGCCTTACTTGTGGGACCCTGGTGTGAAGAAATTTGTTTTCCCTCTGTTATGAAATTAGTGTCATTATTGGGGGGCCAGCTGGTGGGACAGGGAGAATTGATGTCCTGCATCCCAGAACCTTTGGCAGTGCTGCTGGGGACCAGGATGAAGCTGTGGAAGACAGCAGGGAAAGACCTGGGAATTTTACAAGCCACCAGGGTGTGGGCTGTTTTTGTGGCACGCAGGGTGCTGCTGTTCAAAGGACTGTGCTCTCCTGCAGGCAGTTCACTTGGCGCCAGGTTTCCAAAGGAAGTTGGTGTTGGGAAGAGGCTGGGCTCTTCTGACCTTGTTTGCAACACTGGAGGGACTGAGTCCTTGGCTAGGGCTGCACAGCCCTGCCTGCATTCCTCACCTCCCCGACATGAGGTGGAAAAGGCAGGTTTGCCTCCTCCTCTGATGACAGTGCTCAGTTTTCTGGTTGGCATTGCCCAGAGCATCAGCTCTGGCTGTGTAAGAGGTGAATTTGTTAGGTCTCAATTTTGTTTCTTTTTTTCTTTTTGTGTGTGGTTTTGTTTTCTTCTTTTTCTTTTTTGAGAAGCTATGAGTGTACAATATCACCTAAAGGTGATTTAGCTCCCAAAGCAAGAATTTTACTTCTGACTGACTTGGAGCTCATTTTATGCTCTGAGAGGAAGCAATTAAAACGCTGCCAGGCTGCTTCTTCCTCGTGCTTTGCGATGCACGTGAGCTGTGGGCACAGATGCCACAAAGCAGTCCACTCCAGGTTGATGCTGGGGGCTCTGCCTCCCTGCCCATCTGGCCCTTGAGGCCAGGGGTTTATTTTTGCCCTCTTATGCCACTGTTCTAAATCTATAGTTGCTGTAAGGGCAGTGTGCCAACACAGAGCTGTAACAAGAAGGGGGACATGTATTGTTAATACTGCAGCTTTACTGATATGCGACTCCTTTGTAGACGGATGTGAAGGTTTATTTGATTGGGGCCAACTTTAGTACTTTGTGTTCTCCAGAGCTGACTTATAACCCTGGAGAGCTTAAATGCAGAAAGCAAAAAGGGAGGAAGAGGGGAAAGTACCCATGGGGAGTTGGTGGAGCGAAGAGAAGGGGTTTTGAAATGAAGCAAAGCATCCTTGGTTGGTTAGGTAGAGGAAGGTTGTTCCCACAGAGCAGGTTTGCAGTGCTGGCAGCAGCTAATGGGTGGCAGACAGGAGTCCTAGCAGCTGCCTTTCTAGGAAAGAAGCAGCTGATAGGAATCTCCAAGATTCTCCAAGAACTGGAGCTGATTGCAAGATGAGTGCAGACACCTTCAGCTTCCAATGGAGCAGCTGGCCAGGTATCCAGCGAGCCTGGGAGGCTGCCCTGAGGCCCATCCTGCTGGAGCTTTGCTTCTCTTGCTGTCTGATGTGAATGAGTAAAGCCTGGCACTGATGCTGCAGTCTGTCCTTCCAGCTGCAGCTGTGGTTCAGGTACAAGCTTCCGAGCAGTCTCGGGCCTGGCTCTGCTCACCCAAAGACTGAAAGTGGCACCTCTGAGGGAGCCTTTCTTTTGCTTGTTCTCTCCAGAGATGCATGTTCCTCCAAGTGACTGCAGGTCCCTGTGCAGTAAAACCACAGCATGGGGTTTTGAGCGGAACTGGAACCTTTTTTTGGTACTTGGCACCTTCTGCGTGGGCGTGGGGCTCTCAGAAGTCAGCCTTGCCTAAAGCAGTTGCCAGGCTGTCAGTGCATGCACTTGGACCTGAGGGGCACCGAGAGCTCCCTTTTTGAGTCCTCTCCCCCTTTTTTGCTACATTATCTTTTAGGATTAAGCTGGAGAAGAAAGCCTGAGAGAGCTGACACTTTGAATTATCTTTGCTCCCAGCTGCCTGCCTCTGGAGCTGCTCTGTGAGCTTATTCACCACAGCCTGAAACGGAGGGCTTAGACCTGCTACTGAAGCATCTGAAATCCAGGGTGCCATGGTTCTAGAAAGGCACCCTAAACCACAAAGAGGACCTGTCAGCTCCCTGCGGAGAAACTGCTGAACTGAGAAAGGGCTTTAGGCTTGCATTTAGCAATGAACACAAGTTTTGTGTATCTGGGAAGTTCAGTGTGTCCTTCCAAGAGTTTTGTGTAGTATAAAATTGCCTAAAATGCTGAAATAAACAGATCAAAGCAAAATACAGTAATCACAGTTTAGATGGGTCTGGAGAAAGGAAGCATATATGGTGCAGATCTCCCGAGATGCAGGCTCCGTGCCTGAGCAGTTTTCTGAGTGGGTGGCTGTTTTGAGTGTTGTGTGAAAGGAGACTGCTGCTCTTTCCCGCCCTCCCTTATACCAGTTTAATTGAGCAGTGTTGGGCTCAAAACTAAAACTGCCATGACATCCTGTCTGCAAAAGAAACAAACAAAAAAAAAAAAGCCTCCAGAAAAGGACAGTGTCATATGATCCATGGAACACATCTGTAGGCATGTTACAGCTCCAGTAGTGCTCACGGGGCCACGTGTGAGCCTGGGATTTTGACCTCTCCTAGTGAAGGTAACTCTTGCCTTGCACTCCACGGATGTGTGATGGTTTGCCCTTGGAGAAAGTGAGGGTAAAGCACAGCTGTTGGAGGCAGTGTTGTTTGTTTTGCCGTGATCCACGCTTGGGAGGCAGCAGTGAAAATTAACTGCTAGGAAAACTTCTCCCTGTCTTTACTGTCGATTGTTCATTTTGCACATGTGGTGTTAGCCGAGTCAACTGAAGCTGTGTCAGATGCTGGAGAGGATGACTACAGAAGCAACTTTTGTTCTCACTGGTGATTAACTTTCTCTGCACGAAGACCCAGTTATTGCCTCAGATATTGTCAGTCAAGTGTGTGTTTGGCTGCCTGTGGTCTACTACATGGCTGTGGTGTCAAACTGGCCAAGCCATCCCTGACCAATGTATCTAACTTGTGGGTTTTATACCCATTGACCTGGATGTTGCTGTTGGGTCCACAGTGTGATGGCTGAGCTCACTGGTGACCTTTTGGGTCTGAGCAGTCCTGTACAGGCTGATGGACTTTGGGGCACTCAAGAAAGAACTATGGAGATAGCAGTGCTTGGAGCCTGGCAGGTAATGGCTTACAGACATGAACATGTTGTGGCTTATGTACCTGCTCTCTGCTATAAAGTGACAAAATACTGCATGTATTCAGCATGTCAGTACACAGGCATGTCTGGAGTAGAAGGCAACAGCTGTAGAAGCAGTGTTGGCTATAGGACTGAGGGGGTTTGGAAAGTTCATGTGACTTGGAGTATTTGATATCTGGAGACCTGGCTGAAAAGGCTGAATTTTCCAAGTATGGGTGCCAGTACTCTTTAAGGTTCAATGCAATTTTCAACTACATCTGTATGTCCAAGCTTGAAGTACTTCAACTCAACATTTTCTGCTGGAAGTCAAAGATGTGGTCTTTAACATTCTTGACCTATGGGTTGTGCTCATTTAGAAGGGCTGTAGATGAAGCAATATAGGGTTCAGCTATCCATGGTGAAAAAGATGGCAGCCTTCTGTATTAAAGACAGAATGATAGATTTTATCAAATTCTGTGGCTGGGCCATGCTCTAGGTTGACCTTAGGAGTTCCCTCGTGGTGCTACTTTTTTTTTTTTTATGATCTCAAGTATTTCCAGCTTCCTGTTTATACTGTGCAAGCACATCATCTTCTGCTTTGGGGGCTGTTCCGCAGGTGCTTTCTCAGCTTGAGGACAGCTCTGCAGTAAAGTTTGCAGGCAGGTCTAAAGTAGTGGCAAATTAGAGGCCTCAGAGAAGATATTCTGTGAATGCTGCTGGTTTCTATTTCAAAGCAGGTTAAAAAATAGACTCATGTTCTGACCATTTGGTTCCAAAATACATGTAGTCTTCTTTTTTAAAGCATTGTTGGGCAGGTGAGAGCTTATTGCTAGAAAATGGTGCAGACAGAGCACAAACCTCTCACGGCCTTGACCTCAAGGCATTAGCTTGGAGCAGAAAGGGTAACCCCTTTCCCAAGTCCCAAGCTGTTCTCAGCTTCCAGGCTGGACCTGCCAATAAAAAGCCATGGTTCTATGGCAATAGTTTTTTTACTTAGCATGTTTATGCTTCTAAGAATTAGGCAGTGACCCCTCAGTTTAGTTCCCATGGGGGCCGTCCAGTCTCTTGGGCTCCTGGCTACATGAGGCGCTCTGGTGCTGTGGCTTGAGAAGCAGAAACTGTTCCCTTCTTCAGGCTTCCTAGCCCTACACCTGGGAGCCACCTTCTCTCTGCATGAGTTTTCTGACATCCTTGGCACTGAGGGTGCCTGCTGAAAAAAAAAATGTAAACTGCAGCTTCAGCAGCTGAGACGTGTCCTGGCCAGCCTCCCTGGGCGCCCGCTGCGTGTGGTGGCAGGAGCTCGGGAGCGTCCTGGTGCCACAGGACAGGCAGGACAGAAAGGAGGAGCGCTGGGCTCGGGCTGTGTATCTCACAGAGCAGCTTTGCTGGGCGTGAGAAGGAAACGTCCCAGTTGTCTTTCCTCTGCAGGCTGCCCTCTGGGTAGCCTCTGGTCTCCAGCTGGGTGGCTGCTTGGTCACGTTGGCTTTGTTGCAAGGCAACAATCTGCAGGTTTTGGAGGGCTTACCTCGCTTGGAGTGGCCTGGCCAGAGCTGCTGGTAGGAGTCTCTGTTAGGTCGGAGCTTGCTTTCTGATCTGCAGGGATCTTCATAACTCAGCATCTTCCTGAGACTGCTGCCTCATAACAGGCTGTGCTTGCTGCTTGCCACTTAATCTGTCAACTCTGTAGGCCCTAAAAAGTAATTTTTCTGTTTCAAACTGATGAAACTGTTTTTTTCCTGTGTCA
>NW_008600225.1:10940-47745 GCF_000691845.1 Merops nubicus
GATTCAGAAACTGCAGCTGCACTGAAGTAAGCATGACTCACACCTTCTAGTTTTTGTGAATTACCCAGCACATGATGCTGATGGGAAATGTTGGGAGTGGAGGGGGTGGGGAGCAAGAGATGGTTTTTAGGACCCAAAAGGAAATGCTTGGAGCATGTCTGTGTGGTCCCTGGGTCATTGAACTGGCTAGTATCCCAGAGCATGTCATATGGGCCACGTGACCCAAGGGGGCCCTTGGGCCCTTCAGCGGATATCAAAACATGGTCTGAGACTTTAGGCAGAAGAGGGGGCTGGAGGTGTTTTGCTCTAAGCCTTGCTTGAAAAATGCGTTTGACCTCATGTTCACACTGCATGTTCCTGGACATTACCTACCTCTTTGTCACACACCTTAGTACCTCTAGCAACATCTAAGGCTGCCATCACTTCTCTGTTGTGGTTACCTCACTTTCTTTGAAGCAGTTTGGTGTAGGAAATGCTGAGCTATGGAGCTGAGGTAATGCTGAAGAGAGCTAATGAGGCAAGTGTCAGAATGCAGAAAAGGAAATTTTGCCAAGTTGTTGCACCTAGAGACATTTTTGTGTTAGACATAAAAGCCAGGCTTGTGACCATGCTTGCAAGAGCCTTAGATGAGCTGATACTTAGAAAGGCCTGTTTTGGGTGTAAACCAGGGGGGAAGATATGTGCTTGGGACTTGCAGAGGGGCTCTTGAGGATCCCTCAAGCAAGCGAGCTCTGTCTTTAATGCTGCTGCATGCACTTTGCAGCCCACCACTGCTGCAAAGGATGATGCTTCCAGACGTGCTTCTGCCCTTGTCCTCCCTGGCTGGCACCTCTGCTGGCTGTGGCAGCGGCTGGCATTACCTGAGCAGGCATGTCTTTCCCTGGCAGCTGTGCCAGGAGCACATAGCCCAGCCCTGCTCCCTGCTGCGCCAAGGCAGATTGGCTTAATCAGACTATGGTAAACTTGTTGTTAATGCTTCATGCCTCACTGGACTTGCCAATTGTAGCTGCTCTGATTGCACCCCTGCTGCTTGTCTGACTGTCTGATGGCTCAGGGCCAGGGCCTGGGGGTGGGAAGTCAAGTTGATTTGCAGCAGTGAACGCTGGCATTAATCATACCTCTCATTTTTTTTTTTAGGCATACAGTTAGGGAATAAGGCAAGAGACTTCTTTCCCCTCAAATAGAAAGCCTCTTGGAGAGGAGGAATTGTGACTCTCTGCATTGTCATTGGGGTCACCCTATTTCTCAGCACAAATCCAGTGCACATAATGCCTGGTAATGGGTGTGCTGGGGCTGGGCAGGGGCTGAGGACTAGCACCAATGAAGCTTCATTTCAGGCAATGCCTGACTGGGCCACATCTCCAATTATTTCGTAGTTGACTCATTGTTGGATGTGTGTCTTCAAGGACAGAGGGTTGGTCCCTTGGCCTTGGCTTGCTGCTGCAGTCATGCTTGACTCGGTGCCATGAGGGCTGGGTCTAGTCTTGTGGGAGTGCTTTGCACTTGCCATTGCCCCTAGACTTGTTAGGGAGTTGCAGGTGTCCCCATCTCTTGCCACCTGGCTGGCTGAGAGTGCTTCGTTGTGTTTGTAATGGAATGTTCTCATCTTCCTTAGCATGTTGTTCTCAGGCTGATGGAGCTTGGGAATGATGTGCTCAGATGAGTTGGAGGTGGTGAGCCCAGCCAAGTTTCTGACAGTGACAAAAGGTCTTGTGCTGTCTGCCCTGCCAGCAGCTTCAGCAGCACAGTGAGGCCTGTGTGCTTGAGCCACCCATTCAAGGGTTTGTAAGAACAGCTTAACAAGAGTGTGTATGCAACGAAGTGGCTTCTTCAGCAGTGCGCGAATAAATCCAAACATGTGAGCAAACCCAAGGCTTGCTGCTGCCCTGCCAGCCTCCTCTGCAAGGTGTCCACTGTGGAGCCCAGACACTTGAGAGCTTCCAGCATACAGACCCAACCCCTGTATTCATGTCTAGGCTCTGCAGCTCCGTGGCTCATCCAGGGGCACTGTCCCCATTTGCTTTGTGCCTGTGCTTAGACAGGGCAGGCGGTGGCTGGGCACAGCCTCAGGTCTGGGTGCTGTGTGGTTGTGTGAGGGGTGGCACTGGATCTGAGCTAGGCTGATTTGGGCTGGGAAGTGCTTGTGGTGGTACTCTGGTCTGTATGTGCTCCCTGGCCCAGGCACTGAGCTCCAACTGGAGCAGACCTTTCCTGAAGAGCCGAAACAATCAAGACAGAAACCTTGGTCCCCTTTTTGTCTCTGGCATCCAGCAGCTTTCAGCTGTGGCCTGTAGGAAGTGAGGACCAGAGGAGTTTTTCTTTGTTTTCCCCTGTTTGTTCAATTTTGGAGACCCATGTACTACTTCGAGCAGATCTCCGGAGGAGGAGCTAGAAGAAGCAGGCCCATCTATACAACACAACAGTATATGCACTTAACCTTTTTATTTTGAGTCCATGCTTGCTTTAGAAAGATTTAGTGGCCAGTCAATCAAAAGGGTTAAACAGTCATTGCTGTGTTGGAAGAATGAAGCTCACTGGAGGAGATGACTTTTTTGGTGGTTGGTCCAAGGCTGTCAGGAGCAGCAGTGTCTTTCTCTGGCCTTCCCACTTTCTTGCCTGTTCACCAAACATATTTCTGGTAACATGTTTTTTCCAAAATAAACGGAAAAATGTGTCTGGGTGTGAGCAGAATAGAGTGAGACAAACTCAAGTCCTCCTCTGCACATGTGCCTCTCTGGGGAGGATGGAACAAAGGTCTGCCAGCACCATCAGCACTGTGATCAGCAAGGCAGAGCTCAAATACCATGGGAATGAGAGTAGTGTCTGGACCTGCAGAGTGGAGTGGAGAAAGACTGGGGTGCAGGTTCATAAAGATTCCTTACAGCAATGATCTTCATGCAAAAAAAATGCACCTCTGAAGCGTTCATCCTTGCTCCTGTGTTGGCCACCTTGTCTTGGTAGCTCAGGCAGCTGTGTAGTGGACCTCCTGAGAGATCTATTGCAGTTAAAAATAAAATTCCCTTTTTTCTTTCCAGTTGTCTGGAGAAAGTGATACTTCTTGACTATGTAGGGATAAAAGCACAGCCCTAGATTTAGGCAGACTGTGGCTCTCTACTGAGGTGTCTTTGCCTGGCTCTGAACTGACACTAGGGCTCAAACCTCTCGAGTTGGATGTGCCCTTTCAGCAGGCCAGATAGTGCGTGTTGTAAGCAGAATGTGGTGGTTCCACTATCACAATAGGAAGCTGAAGTAGCTTTAGGGGCCACAGAAATAGTCTCTATGGGCGAGATCCCCTTGCCCACTCCCATAAAAATGTGCTTATGCCCACCAAGCACCATAGGTATGTCACCTGTGAGCAGCACTGCAGCCTGTGCCTCAGCTGTGGCTTTTCCAGAGCTGTGCCTGAAGGCAGTGTTTCTTTATTTATACACCAATGCTCACTGAAGTGTTTCAGTGCTGTTTAGTGTTTTGTATCCTCTTTCCTTTTTTAAAAGAAGTTACAATTAAAAAAAGCAACAACAAAACCTTAATTGCACCGTCCAGAATTGTACATGCTTCAAGTGAGTCACCATGGGTTCATATAACTTCAATCTTTGTCCTCATCTCCACTCTGCTAGCAGCTTGTTGCTCCCTTCTTCCTTCTCGCTGTTAGGAGCCTTTGTCATCTGTAACACTCTCAGAAAAACTCAGCCAGAAATTCTGTTGAATACGATAACAGGAGTAATCATTTATCTGACCTCTTGGTACACACAACTAGAAACTCTTCTAGATGTTTTGTGAAGATAAGTGGGCACAGAGGAGCATCTCGATGCTTCTCTAGCAGAGCATGTGTGTGAGTTTGAGAAGAAGGAAGGCTCGTGGGGCTGTGGCTCAGGAAGCTGCAGCTACCTTCTCGTTTCCTTGTATTTTCCACCCTTCGCGGTGATGAAAATATTTTATCTTCTCTGAACCCTTTCATAAATGGGCTTCTCATAAATTCCACTTGTAGTTTTGGTACATTCCAGGGGCTTGGGGGTTATTTTTACTTTATCTTCTAGGCTGTCACTGTGCTCTGCTAAAGAGAAACCTCGGTCTTCCCCAGAGGTTTTACCTGTGGAGCACAGTGGCAGTGGCTTGTACCTCCTCTGCAGCTTTGGAGGCAGCTTGTAGTTCTCTGTGCTGTATGTTTCAAATAGTTAATTCCCCTCTTGAGTCCTATTAAGCTGCTCAGCTTGTCACATTGAGGGGAAAAAAAAGTGACAGATCACTCTAGTGTAAAGTTTTCAGTGCTCCTGCCTTAAACTCTCCTTGAAGCAGATGAGAGCCCTGTGAATGGCAGGTGTGCCAAACAGGGCCCAATCCTGCACTTTGGGGGCACAGGTCACAATTTGTCCTTGGTTCACAGAGAAGCTGATGTGTACCTGCTACCAGAAGGATGAACCAGGTGCTGTGTGTGTGTCCCTGTCCCAATATGTATGTGACTTGTGCTTTGTTGCCCTGCTGCCTATCATAGCAAGTTAAAAATAAACACTGCTGTTTTTCTATGGTGTGGGTAGAGCATTCCTTTGAAAGTTCAAGTGTGAAAGTGATAGGCATTGGCAAAAATCTGCTGCTTTCACTTTCAGACTGGTGCCAAAGGGAGCTCGTCCTTTGCTCATTTAGCTTGTGTCTGGGCTGTTTTCAGCATCTTTTTAAGAAGCTGTGCTTATCCCTGCCAGTAACAGTGTGGTTGATCTCATACCTGGGCTTAAACCATCATCTGCCTTTTCAAAAGTCAATGAAGTTTACAAGAGACAATTGTAAAATGATTCCCAAGCTGGTTGAAATGCCTTGCAGCAAAAGCCATGGAGCTCAGTCTGCTCGGCTCCACCGAGGTGACAGTGTGCCTGTGCCTCTGTAGGGGGAAACTACTCTCAGACCCTTGGTTTTAGTTGAACCTGGTCAGCATGGGCATTGCTGTGAATCTGGGTGGAATACAGGGCTTTGTACACGAGCTCTCATCATTCTGTGGTGGCATGGCCAATTATGATTTTAAACCAAAGTGGAGATAGAGAGGAGAGTGGAGAAAGCTTTTTATGCAAACAGGGATGAAGAAGTAAGTGCATGCAAAAATAGCCACAAGTGCAGGAGGGGGAGGGGGAAAAAAACCCCAAACCACAAGTCCAAAACTGGGCTGGTAGAAAGTGTGTCAGAAGTCTGTGTTTCTATGCTCCCCCAGCCCACATAGCTCTTTTGATGCCTTTATTTTATTTTTTTAACTCCTGATACTAATTCTCTCTTCTGTGTTTCCTTGCCCAGTGTGTCGAGACTTTGCTATTCTGGAGGATCATACCTTGGCCCATAACTTACAGGAGCAAGAGAGTAAGTAGTAACAATCTTTGGAATAAACTGGAGCAAATTTGTCCCAACAGATACCCAGCTTTATTTGATTTTGCTAAGCAAAATCTTCCCTGCTTTTATATCACTTTTATTCTTTTAGATGGAGTCCTGATTATTGTTAGTATCTCCATTCTCCTGTAACACAACTGTGTTCTGCCCCAGCTCACATTGTACCCTAGAGACAGTTGCGTTTCATGTTTCAATTTTGTGCTCTCCTTTAGAGTTGAGTTTGTTCATGCTGTTTATGATAAAGTTGCGTGTAGGAGTGAACTTGAGGCTCTGTTGCTGTGCAAGGTTTTTAGAAATGACTAGCAGTTTTGGAAGCTTGCAGTTTTATAGGCTGACCTGAGGTGCAACCAGAAGATGTCTGTTTATTTACTTATTTCAGAATTGCTAGTGTCTGCCTTTTGAAAGGAGATATTTTGGACTAAGGCAGCTGTACACTACAAGGGTTTGAAAAGGAGGAAAAATAAGGCCAAGAGTGTCAAAGTGACTGGTGATTTTTAATTTTATTTTTTCTTACATGCTTGTCTGTTACTTTGGGTACATTTGTGTTCTAGTTTCAGGTGTGGTGGCCTCTAATGCGCTTTACTCAGTGCCAAGACCATTGGTATCTCCCTGTGGTAGGTGCTAAGACCATTCCAGCTACTTTACCAAGCGTGCAGCTTGTGCTGAAGTGGTGCCCTTGATACTGGAACCCGAGACCATTGAATTAAAATGGCTCTCAGCTGCAGCTCATGTAGCCATCTTTTCTTGCAGGCAGACTCCATGTATGGTAAAGGACTCACTTGTAGTGTTCAGTTGCTCTGTTGCTAAATATAAAGTTACTGAGATTCTGGAACTGATTATGTGGAGAGGGAAAGGAGTTTCCTCCTCTAGATGTTCTTGAGAACAAATTAGGGAAGCATCCATCAGAGGTGTTAGGTTCAACCCATCCTCGCTGGGCTCTGGTGGTTCCTTCCCTGTCCACTTTATTAATCTAGGATAGTTTTCCATAGCCAGAAAATGGAATTCAAATCCTAAAAAACTTGGATGTGATTAAGATACACAGATCTTTGTGTTGTTTCTTTTTTTGTATCAGACACACATCTACAGCACCCTCGGTGCTGAAGCGAGGTAATCTTAAGCTGCTACTGTAATTTCAGTTCAGGACTTCCCCACCTTTAGAGACATTACAAGATATTTCCCTACCAAGAACAGTCTTCATTTCTGTCCTGGAATCTCCCTCTCACTTGCTTTGTCTTGTTCACACAGTGAAGTTCTGCAGGCTGATTTGGGGGTTCTTGTCTGTGCTTATTTCCAGTTGAGCATCACTTGGCAACGAACGTTCAGCGTAATCGTCTGGTACAACATGACTTGCGGGTGGCCAAGCAACTGCAGAAAGAAGAGGATCTGAAAGCACGTGCTCAAAAACACCAAAAAGACTTGTAAGTTTGGGATGGAGCTATTGAAATGCTAGTCCCATTTGGTCAGAGCACTGAAGTCAGCTCCTTTGATTTGAGTCGATTAATAGTACGTGGGGTTTGGGTTGATCAGACTTTTGCTTTTGTTTCCTTTTTCTTTTGGCTATCTGCTGCTGTAAAAATATTGATACTAGGCTTTGACACAGTAATGAGAACAGGGTTGGGAGTAGGTGAACAGGGGCCCATCCTGACATAGATTCTGTTGCCTGACCATGGGAAGGAGCCTTCCTGTTCTGCTGCCTCTTGGCAAAGTGGGGCAACTTGGCCACTTGCATTGATTTGAACTTGTCCCTGGCTAAAGTCTGAGAAAGAAGAAACTGCGCCGCAGAAATACAGTGTGTTACAGGGAATTCTGTCTTGTGGAAATTGCAGATATTGGCCTGTTTGCATTGTGCTTGATGAGTGCTTTTGAGGAGCTGGGTGCAGTGGTTTTCGTTGTCCGGCTGCACTGAGCAGCTGAAAGCCTCTACTTGTGCTCACAGATGTGTGAAGTGACTTGGGATGAGGAGCTGCTGCCCTAGAGTCAGTTGGTGGAGATGGGTGTTGGGGGACAGGCCTTCTCTTGCAGTCACAGACTTGTGCAGCAGCTGTGGGAAGATGTTCAGTGAGTGCTCCAGTTTGCTCAGGTCCCACACACCAGAACTAACCCTGTGGCCTGTGATTTGGCTTTGTGTGCCATGGCTTTTATGCTATAGAGATAGTATAGAATACAGCACGACAGTGCAGGGCAGAATGAACTGTACTTTGCAATCCAGAGTTGACACTGAAGCATGTTGACACAGGGTCTGTAAGGCAGGATGCATCTCCCTGTGCTGCCTCCTGGCCTGTGTCCTGCTCTGTGATGCCACCCACCAGGTACTGTTGCTGGTGGATTGCAGACCCTGGGTGGCTCATCTGGCAGAGACAGTGACAGAGCAGAAGAGCTCTGTCTTGCAGATGTGTGAGATTTAAGGCTGGCTTCAAAGGAGCTTCTCATTAAAGCTTTGAAGCTGGGGCGTGACAGATCAGCCCCTGTCGTCAATGTTCCCAGCATACTTGGCAGCACTGGGTGGATACATGTGTGTCTCTCAAGTTTGTGCTTTCTTTCAATAGTTTCATCTTCATTACCAATTAGAGATGTAAGCGTGTAAATGACAACATAAAAATCAATTTGGTATGGCAGATGATTCCTTTTTGTTGCTTGCTGGGAACTGCAAGCAGTTTTCTTGTTGTAGGACTCTGTAAAATGGGATTTACAAACTTTGTGAGCCAAGTTACAGGAGAACTGCTGATGCAAAATGTTGAGTCAGCAGCAGTTCTGGTCCTGCAAGCATGAGCTCTTCTGCAAAAATAGTAAAAAAAAAAAAAAAAAAAAAAAAAAAAAAAAAAAAATTCGGAGGTATCCTTTTGTAATTGGATCTTTTTCTTCCTTAATTCATTGTACATTCCCACTGTCTCCTCCTAGTGCAAGATCAGCATGTTCCGGCAACAAAACAATCTTCACTGTTGTTGATTTCTGTATGGTCTGGGATAGTTTGACAATTCAAGGTGACGGGGGGAGTTAAGGGGTAGAGCTGGGTGGCCTTTAGGAAAAAGGAATGTAAAAAAAACTCTTCAAGTTTATGGGTTTTTTTCTGTCTTTGAAATCTCAGATTCTCTCAGAGACTTTGTGAAAAAACTGAACACATAGAAATAACTCTTATTCTCTTTTTAAGAATTCATGGAAGCATCAAACCTTATTTTCCTGTTTCTTTAAAAGCATCTCTCACACCTAGCTGAGCAGCCTGCACACTGCCAAGCAGAGTAGCAAGGCTGCTAAAATAACTGTTGGAAATACTGTGAAAATACGTTCTTTCCTTGTTTTGCTCCCAGTATTGTGATGGTTCTGTTACACTAAATGTGAACAATTCTTTGAATGGTTCCCTTAAAACTTTTTTAGCCCTCTCCTCGTCTGGCAACAATTAGTTGTGACAGCCCAAGTGAGTGGGAGCTTTCTGATCCCGTTACATCAATGTGAGGAAAAAAAAGTTTCCCTTTTCCCTGAGACATTCCTGGCTGCCCAGGAATGAAGGACACATGGATGTGATGTTCAGGGGTGGTGGTGTTTATGTTGCTCTGGCTGATTTCTAGGGACCGATGTGCACTTAAATCACACTAAAACTGAAGGACAAAAGGAGCTGTCAAAATTCTTCAACCTCTTTTCTTATGTTCAGACAAGTTAAAACACTTATGTTAGATCAGCTTATGCTGATAACTAATCAAGTCTCAGTATTTAACTACCACTGAGCAATAAAATCCAAAATCTAATCTTCTGTTGCTCTTCAGTGATTCTTAGAGAGTGATCTGGCGTATTCCACGAGGCATGTCATAAGGAGGAAGAAAATAAAATTATTCTACTCGTGCATTACTTGTAGTGTTCTTTGCTGCAAATGGAGAGGCAATGACCTTGTTGCTGGCTCTGAAAGATGATTAGCTTTTTCTGTCGCCTGTTTGTCTGCAATAAAATATATTTGAAGCATTTAGCAAGTTAAGCATTTAGCTGATAAACTTGGCACCTTAGCACTGTTCACAGGTGATGGGGGAACTGGAGACGTGTGACGCCTTGATATAGCTGACCTTTCTGACTTATTTTCTACCTGGATTCATGTCCTCTGAGACAGGGGTCATAAGGGGTCTGCTATCTTAAGCCCTTTGACAGCCTGCTCCCCAGGAATTGCATCATGCTTAGCTATTGTTTTGCTGGGGACTGTAGGTCCCTGCTGGTGCCAGGTTTGCCAAGGTCCCTTTTTATACGGCAGATTCAAGAACTGGCTTTGCTGCTGTGTGAACTTGTCTGCCTTTGAACAAGTCTGTCCCTGGAGTAAAGTGAAACGCACAGAGGCACACAAACAAAATGCCAGGGTTTATTACCTGAGTGCAAGAAACTTATGTCTGAAGGTGTTGGACCTGGTGATAACTCCAGCCCTACGAACACTGGAATTCCCCAGTGCCTTCCGGGGTGTCTGTAGGTGTATCAGTTTATGGATGTGCACAAGTGTTTGTGAGTGTGGTGCTCTGGGAAAGGGAAGGAAATGTGATGTTGTGACGCTGACTTGGGGTTCTTGTGTATTTGGGGAAGAGGTTATAAATAGTGTGCAGTACCAAATTGCTAGTCTGCTTCCAAGGAGCAGTTGACAGAAATAAAGAAGCTTCTTTTTCCTCCTGCTGTATGTTTCTTTTCCTTCCCTGTGACAGATTAGTTGTTTTTTGATCACCTTTGTCCTCTAAATCCTCTTCTTGTTCCCCACCCTAAGCCACATATCTAGTCTTTCTACTTCTTTATAGCAAGTGAAGAATGAGAGAAGGCTCTTTGGTGCCACTAGACTGCTCCAGCCATGACACTTTTCTGTTTGCTATTGAAAGTGCTTGTCTGTACTTACCAGTTTAATTTCCTACGTTTGTGTCCTAGACTCTCTTTCAGTCCTTGGCTTCCAATTTTGCAAGTCTTTTATGCCCTGATCCTTGCTCAAGCCTAGAATTAGTTGCTCCAGCCCACGCAGCACAACTTTGACATAGTTGAACCTGATTCTCTTGAAATATTTGCTTGACTTCTGTAATTTCCTCTTGGTAGTCCTCTTGTCACCTATCTGTCGTTGTCAGTGTATTCTAATAAGGCAAGCTATGCCTGTTGCTGTTCCAGTTCTCATCTCCTTCTGTGCCTTGCCTTTCAGTAGTCTTAATTGCAGAGATAGCTTAGATTGATTTTTCTGACCTGTTTGGAGCTAGTCTTTGGCTCAATTTCAACAGTGCTGAGAGAGCTCTCAATCTTTCTTCTCAAGTCCACCAGCCTGTCTCTGGGTTGCCCTAAGGAACCCCTGACCATCGTTCCAGCCTGTTTGCTGGGCATCAGAGCCCATGGCTCAATTCTTGTAAATGCTTTCTGTATGACGCCCCTGAAATACAGCCTGCACAGACTAAACTGTCACTTCATGTCTCAGCTACTCTGGTATCTCTTCTGTCCCAGGTTAATGCAATATTGTGTTGCTTCTGCATCTGCAATGGATAATTGTTCCCTTGCCCCCTGTTTTGGCACATATCACTCTCCTGCCTCTTGGCACTGGGTTCTGCTTTTGTCTCATCCCACCTTGGAGGCATTCCTTGTTCATTAATGAGCTGCCACCTCCAGCCTGTGCTTAGCCTACATACTGTGTTGTGCTATCAGCATATCTGCACTTTCTCCTTCTTGGCTTTCACTTCACAACCACTTTTCAGAAGTGCCAGCATTAACTGTATTCCTGAACACCTCTGGCATTTTGTGCAAAACCCCCTCAGCATAATTAGACTGTTTGCAGAGACCCCTGTGCACTGCTACGGCCTGCCCTATCCCATGGGACCTACCTCCTTTCTTAGCAGACTGCCTTTGAGTCTGTTTTTTCTTGCTCTGGACTCCGATTGTGAGTGTTTTGGGACCTGTTTTCTGTTTTTGGCCAGCAGCAAGTACAAGGAGTCCAGGTCCCTAGGGAAGATTCATAGTCTCTCCACTTAATACTGAGTAATAATTCCTTGGTGTAAATTATGTGGTTCTTTAGCTCTTTCATCCTTTTCTGCAGGCTGACTGACACCTGTGACTTCAGCTGCCTGTAATCCTTGTCTCCTTGCCTTGCAGAGAACGCCAGGACTGCGAGATCGCTCAGGAAATCCAGGGGAAGCTGGTGTTCGAGGCGGAGCAGCGCCGCAAGCAGGAGGAGAACGACGAGGTAACCTTTAAAGCTGCACGGATGGCAGGGCTATTTGTAGCAGCCCTTTCAGTGCTGGCATTTCTTGGTCATTAGCCACAGGAGCCGGCTTGCATGGTGTCAGTCCCAGACCTCACACATCTCAATATGCACATGGGTTTCAGAGAGTCTTGTTACAGGAATAAGATATAGTTATAGTCCTCATGCTCAAGGGTCACAAGGGTTGTTGATGCCAGTGGCCTTGCTAATGAAGAGGGCAGATAACGAGTGGGTCTTGTTGAGATGCTCATTGCCCTGGTCTAGGAGAGTGTAATTGTTGATACAGTTTGAGACCTGCTTCCTTAAATGCAAGATGACAGTACTGCTTTTGGGAGAATCCTGCGTCTTAACCTCTTGGTCTTTGGTGCAAAGACTTTGGCAGGACACTCAGCCCAACTGTCCATCTTCAGCATGGCTGAACTGTAGCTGTGGATAGAGTAACATACTCAGCATCTGGGTACCAGGTTGTAGCACTGCCACCCATCCTTGCCACAGGACTTCTGGAGAGCTTGAATTGATCCTGCTTCCTTTCCAAGGGTCTCCCCGAGTGTTAGTTCTTTTGCATGGGCTCCTGTGCTGATGCAGAGCTTGAGCAATGGGAGTGAGGCTGTGCAGTGCCTGAGATGTGTGTCAGCTGGCAGAGTGATAAACATCAGCCTCTTCTGTAGCCCTCAACACAGGATCTAGACAGAATGTCCTACAGGTATGTGTATTACTACGTGTGCCAGCCTAGTCTTGTATTTGTCACACAGGAGGGTGTAGTAGCTGCCTGACAGATATATATACACATATCTATATCTATATCTATATATATGATAGCTCTCTGGTATCAACAGTGGCTGGCAGTGTTATACCAGTGCTGTTTCAGGCAGATCCAGGCTGCTGTGCAGGGACTTTAAATGAAGCACTAAGCCTACCTGCTTACAAGTCCCGTTTGTGAGAAATGGTGTGTGTGGATTTGCAAGTCCTGAGCTGTCTCAGTCCTGGAGCTAATGTGCTTAAGCCCATATATTTATAGACTTACTGTACTTGCTAGAAGAGGGTAGCCTTGTCAGGGGAAGGATTTGTTGTTGCCCTTGGTAAAGAGGCTGTGGCAACCCCAGGTCCTCCACAAAGCTGGTTGCTGAGCAGATCTCATCGGAATCCTGAAATAATAGTTTGTACTTGAACAGCCTTCCAATGTCCTCCAGTGCTAGCTTTGCTCTGGAAGGTGTTGGCTCTTAGTTTGCATTTCAGGGATGCCTTTCCTGCCTGCAGTGTACGCTTTGTAGAGCCATGCATGTAAAGTTCCTGAGGATTAGGGAGGCTTAAATGAATAACATCCAATGCCCTGCTTAAATGCATAACATTCATGGTCCTGCTGGTATCTTCCAGCTTCTCTTCCTAGCTTCAGCCTAGCTCCAGTGACTCACAAGCTTCTGGGCCCCAAATGAGCAAGCTCTAGG
This sequence comes from Merops nubicus, assembly GCF_000691845.1. NCBI lineage: Eukaryota > Metazoa > Chordata > Aves > Coraciiformes > Meropidae > Merops > Merops nubicus. The sequence continues at coordinate 23,940 of NW_008600225.1, forward strand.
GAGCTGTTTGCTATTGCTAGGCCTTGTTGATCCATTAGTCATCTAGAAGGAAAACCAATTAGGAAAATGGAGTGCTATTCTCTTTGATGGCATATCTACCAAAACTGTGACAGAAGATAAACAGCTGCAGTCCCGCCAGTGCTCCTCCTGCCTTGTGCCTAGTCTGCTTCTCTTAATGTCCCTTTCGATTTTCTTTTCCTTCAGTCTCTCTCTGTCAGATTGATGTATTTCTCTGCCTGGCATCCTACAGTCCCTGTAAATTACAGCTAGTTTGGAGTGAGTTCAGGACTTTGCTCTGGGAACTCCTTCCAGTTAGATGGATGTCAGTTGGAGACAGTCTTTGGCTCCTGTCTTTTTCTTTCCCTGGTGGAGTCTGGGGGACAAGTCCAGAACACTCATGGGTGCCTGTTTTGGTTCCTAGTCCTGGCTGAAAGCCTGAGCTTGCACATGGAGTCTCTGCTGCCTTGCTTTGTGCATGCAGACTTGTGTGCAGGTGGAGCAGAAGCCTGCAAGTCGGCCCACTGTTAAGCTTCCAACCCTAGGGCACGGGTGAGGTTGGGTACTGCTTGCTGAGATGGTCCCTTGTGTCAGTCACTTACAGTTGTAAGTCCCATTGAGCCCAGGGTTTGAATTTTGAGAGTAACCACATCATTGCCATGTCTGAAAAATTAAACTTATCAGGAGTTTTAGAATTGAATAAAGAAATTGGATAAAAGAATTTGAAAATACTTTTTAGGAGGGAAAGGTAATGTGTATTTTCTTTCATCTCTTCAGGACATTGCCCGTCTCCTACAGCTGCAGGAAGAAAAAAAGCACAAGAAGCACTACCCAGAATCCCAGGGACATGCAGTCTATGAAGATAACTATTATGCAGAAAATGGAGGTATGTTCCTGCTAGGTAAAGAATCCTGGCAGTACAGATGAAGCAGGTGATCTGGCAACTCTCTTTAGGAGATTTCCCTTGTCCTACAGGTTTGCATTCAGCATTGCATCTGTTTTTAGGGTCAGGATCAGACTTTATTCTAGAATCAGGAAATACTTGATGATATTTGCATAAAGGACAGGGATACAGTGTGTGGTGTGTGTATGTGCAAGCACACCCATGCATGCATGTTTAAAAGGGATTAAAAGACAGGAAAGAAAAAGTAGCTGGTGATGCTGAGAAGCCAGTTACTTGTGTAACACTACAAGTGCAGATGCAGTTCCACTCTTGCATTTGAAGAGGAACAGTTCCATGTGCTCATCTGCAATGCTGGCACAGCTACATGCTTAAAAGAATAAATGCTGGTTCATGGAACAGCCTTTCAGAAATAATTACTTGCAGGTATGTATCCAAGCATTAAAATTAACACAACTGCTTTGAATGACTTACTGAATAACAAGGTGATCTCCATGGAATGTCTCTGCTCTGATCATCTGGGATTGTGTGTTGTGGTAGAGATGATCCACAGTGCTGTATTGCTTTCTCTTGGTTGGCTTTTATGATTGACTACAGACCATCTTTAAATTGGGAGGAGAGAATCAGGGTGTGTTTAATGTTGGAGCAATCTGGGGATGGCTTTGCTGTGCACTGGTGGTGGTTCTTGTGTTCCTTCAAGAAAAAATGCATTGGGGAAGAGACTGGCTGTTTTTGGTTAACAAATTATGAAGATGAAGATCAAACCTCTTAATTTCTCGTCTTAACATCAATGCCATTGGCAGTTTTAAATGTCTTTTATTTGAACTTACACAGAATATTTGAGTTTCAATTGGGAAAGGAGTTCAAGGATGGTGAAGAAAACACAAAGCACAAAGTGCAAAACAGTAACCAAGTGGAAACTCCATTACCACAAGTTCTGCTATGTGTACAGAGCCTGGAAAGACTTTGATCTTGGAGTCTTACAGCCAACCTACACTTGAGTTTTCAGAATTAGATAGAGGAAATCCCTGAAAAAAATACAATATATAAGTAATAGTATTGCCATGCAGAGATGGTAGGACAGGATGGGTTTTTTGTAGCAGAAATCAGCTGATAAAAGCCTGTGACTCTCTGAACTGAGACTGGTGTGAATTTGAAGAGCAGGATATCTTGTGGGTATTATTTTTCTTCCTGCAGTAATCTTTAGTCTCGAGGGTGAGGTAGAAGGAGTTGTGCCTGACTATTCATAGTGGTGCCGCTCTTGATCTGCACTCCTTTAAAAAACTAGAAAGGACTGGAGTGGATTTTGATGTCTGGGTCTAGTCCATTGATCCAGAAGCTCTTAAATACTTGGGCACCATTTGATTACGCTTCAGCATCCTCAGTTCACATCATCCTCATTACTTGTGAACTTCAACCAAAAAAAAGCCCTTGCTTTGTTTGGATTTTAGTCTGTCTTGAGAGTGAATAAAAATTTATCCACATCCAAGAGGAATGTGGATTTAGGGCTATTGCTGCAAAGCAGTCTGAGCTCTTAAAGTGGAAAAATAAACATGAAAAAAGGCAGAGTTCCTTCCAGAAGTGTCTATGCCATGAAAAACATTCCTGCATTTGCTCAGTCACTTGCTGCTTGAGAGAGTAACACCGGGACCTGAAGAGTGTTTACACGGCCCCTGCAGAAGGTGCCACAGGAACCAGTGCTTGCTGAGGAGCTAATCACCCTGAGATACCCCAAAAGCAAATGTGCTGCTCAGGCTGTCTGGCATGGCTTCATTACCTGCTGCCACCCTTCCCCAGCAGTGCAGTGCCACGCTTTGCTCCTTCCGGATCTGCTCTCTGCTGCTCTGTTGATTGACTTTCCTTAATGACAACATTGAATTCACTTTAGACCCTCGTTGGTATTTTTCAAAAACTGACTCTTGCTTTCAGGCTCTGGTCCCCATTGTTCAGTAAGTCACTTAGTTTTATCTGAGATTTTTTTTTCCTGTAAGTTATGAATTACTTAAAACTGAAAAGAAAAGCAGTTAACAGGAACTGCTGTGGTTACTCTTACTGTTCTTGGATTTTTTTAAAAAATATATCTATTCTGGATAAAAATCACACAGATTTGTTTTCAAGATATTTTTTCTCTGGGCTGTATTTTTACTGGCTCGGGAAGTTTTTCTGAATAGAGCGACTGAAGGGAACATTCAGTTTTGATGTAGTGTTTTTCATTTGGGTGTTTTTTTCTCGAAGTCCAGATGATTGTAAGGAAGGCAGAGCTATTTATTAAAACAGAATACAGTTCATGTGCAGTGAAACCTATTTTAAATATTTTTAGATACTACAAAAAAAGACTTAGCAGCAGCAGAGAAGGAAAGTCTTATGGTGCTGAATTTTTTTTTTTTTTTTTTTCCTACAGTTCTGTTTAATCAGCCTCTACTTCAAGGAATTTTTTTTTTTTTTTTTTTTTTTTTAGAAATACTTTCATTCTGAAAAGCTGCTGAAGATAAAATAACAGTTCACTCAGTGCAATGATTTTTCTTAGCAAATAAGCTGATTGGAAAATAACTTGATCAGCACTTTGTGTACAGGCAAACTGTTACATCCTCAGAGCTGTGTGAGTTTTATTACTGAATCTAAAAGTAAAGAAAATTTCCACCTGCTTTCTGGAAAGCACAGAGGAAACAACCCCACCAAGCTGCTGAGTAAGTGGCTTTTCCAGCTACACTGCTGAGGTCAGCAGCCTGAGTTTTGCAAACTCTTATCCTGCCCTTAAATTTCTGTAGTGCTTTCCATGGAGCTAAACTTCTATTCAGGCAATGAGTAAGTGCAGGCTTTGAAACTTCTGGGTCTGCTGGAGAGACGTTGACAGTCTGTGGTGGGAGATGTTTGGATGCTGCAGCTATCCATCTTCTTGTCCTTTTGTTTATTTTAAAAATCCCATCCCCCTTTGCTCTTTCTCTTCTACTTCGTGAGTCTTCTTCCTGTTAGGTGAGGCTGCTTTTTCCAATGAAAAACCTTGTGCCTGAAGCCTGGTCAAGGCACTGGTGCTCATAAACCAGGAGAGCTAGACTCTCTGCTTGGCCTCTCCTGACCTTACACCCTTGCCATTGCCTCTCAGCCTTACCTTCATCTTGTGCCTACCTTTGGAAGCCTTTGCTGGTTTCAGTATCCTGCAGCAGTATCCTGATTGTCGCCAGGAGATGAGCTGTTCTCTCTGGTTTTCAGCCCCAGTAACATCATTAAAAGTCCTTCATCTCCATCTTGGCTTGTTGTTGTTTTAGGAGGTGCTCAGACACGCTTTTGGGCTGGACCTGCGCTTTTTGCTCCAGCTCTGTTGCCTCCTCTGCTGCCCTGCTGCTAGCCAGGCTGTCATTTCCCCCCATCCCCTGTGACATCCTGCAAGCATTACATCCCCATTCTCTGGGCTGATCCTGCCGTGCTTTGCCTGCACCTCCAGCTTCGCCCTGCGTCCAGCTCCCTCGCCCGCGTGCCACCAGTACCCGCCGCTAAACCCCCTGGCACTAACCCGCTTCCTGTTTGTCCCCCTCGCCGCCCAGAGCACCCCAGGAGTGTCCCCAGAGAGCAGGTGCCTGAGGGCCACAGGTCACACGGTGGTGACGGGCGCGGGTGCCGGCGGAGAGAGCAGCGAGAGGTGCCCTCACCTTTGCCCGACGGCGACTCCCAGCACGGACCGTCCCACTCAGGCCGTTGGCGGGGGTCTCCTCAACCAAGGGAGACCAGCAATGGCCATCAGCAGATGTGGAAATCGCCCAGCCAGGGGAGGTCCAGGAGACCTCCTAGCCTCGACCTGGAAAGAGAGGCTGAGCTCAGCGACCACAGCAACAGCTGGGAGCTGTGGGAGAGGCGAGCAGCTGCCAAGGAGAAGGCTTTGAGACCTCTCAGTCTTGACCTGGAGTCAGAGCACAGACTTGCAGACCAGGCGTGGCGCAGGAGAAAGCCAACCAAGCACAACAAAGAAAAGCACCTTCCTCTTCTTGAGGTGGAACTGGAGGCTGAGCAGGATACCTGGCATCAGGGCGGCAGCCGCCCGCTGCGCCCTGAAAAGCACAAATCTCGTCATCAGGGTCATTCACCACACAGGATGGTGCATGATGAGAAGCTCCATGACTCTGAACCTAGAGACAGTCACAGGAGGGATGAGGAGAGAGACTGCAGGAGGGCAGGACTCAGGAGGCCTCCCCCCTCCCTACACACTGTGACCCAGGGAAAGGCTGGAGACTGCCAGCGAGACTCAGGTAACCAAGTGATGGGGAGGGTGCACATACATGTGAGGATGGATCTTTGCATCCCCCATCCCAGTGTCCAAAATCTATGTTGTTCCTTTGAAGGTGCTTGTCTCCAATACACTGCAAAGTGTCCATGGTGAATCCTGCCTGGGTTTCTTCCTTTTTTAGTGAGATTCTTCTTATCCATTAATATTCCTGCTCTGTTTATTTCCTGACATGTCCCATGGCATTGGAGAGGATGAATAAGATAATATTGTTGGAAATGGTGTTCTCAGTATCTAATGTGCTAAGAAATAACAACAAAAAAAAACAGCATTAACCCCAAAAACTTTTATCTTCACGATAAGCTGTGCTCCACCTGAACAACAAAAAAACAAAACAGAAGAGAGAAGAAGAAAAAAAAAAAAAAAAGCCCACACCCCAAAGAGCAAGTGTTACAATCAGATCTTGTTTAGTTGATTTGGGTTGCTGGGCTGTAAGTGAGGACAGTTTGCTTGAGTGCTAACAAGCCAGCAGTTTCCATCCAATCCCTATTGAAAGCCCTGTGGGCAATGCAATCAATTCACTGCAGGCAAGTTCAGCAGTGGCACTATGTGTCTGGCTGAGCAATATTTGTCAGATGGGGTTCTTGTCAAATTCTCTATGAGCAGATTTTTCTAAGAAATGTGTGGCCTTGTACTTCTTGCTATTCCATAATACTTGTGGACTGGTGGGCTTTTAAGCTCCAGATCCATCTTTCTGTTTTCAAAACCACACTGGGAGTGGGGGTGACCTGTCTTAGTGAAAGCAGAAGTTTAGAGACATGGATCTATGTGTTTCAGCATGGGAAACTTGTGCTTTAAGCCATCTAAGTTGTCTTCACTTGTGTAAGGTGGTTGTGATAATGTATGTCTCTGGAGATGCTGGGAAAGCTATGCTTCATCATGTGCAAGTTCTCTTTGGGGAAGTGGAAGGTGTTTATTAGGTCTTCATATAATCAGTAAGTCATGATTTGTTCTGATACAATGTGGGTCCAAGTGTGACTCAGTATCCCATCATATTGAGTCAAAATAGCCAGAAGCTCACATCCTCTTCCTGTGGCCGGTGGTCATGGTGGGCCTTGTGCAACCTGGAATGCAGGCAGATGTGATGTGGAAATAACATTTATTGTTGTCTTCTGAACATATGAAGCCTGGCACTGATCAGTGTGTAAAGTTCAGCCTCGGGCTGGCCAGCAAACAATTCCTGGAAGCTTACTTTTATTCTTCATAGAGGCAATGGTGTATGTGAGCCCGCTGGCCATGCTGTTGCTCATTCCAGCATGGTAAAACTGTTTACCTTGGCCTTGGAAATGCTCTGAATAACTTAACTGTCACCAGGCTGGTGCTTTTTTTCCAGTTTCTGTGCTGGCCTGGGACTGCAGCTCTTCACAGCTTGGATTGCTCACACTGTGCAGGGGAAGACCAGGTCATACATTTAACTGTAACATGCCAGAGCTGAAGTTTTCTCTTTTTATGCTAAGATCATTTTTAAGAGGGGTGTTAGCTGTTTAAGGTTGTTGATCAGTTGACTCAAACAAAAAGCAGAAAAGCCCCCACACACTTCCTTTAATACCTGAAGAAGAGGTGGTTTCCTATTCCACAGTTTCATTCAGAGTTGGTATGTGAGGTCTCTTGCCCTCTGAAGTTTGAAGTCTTCAGGATGCTGGGTGTGGTATGGTGGTAGTTTATCCAGAGATGCACAGAAAACTTTTTTGAGGTCAGTTGGTTACTTCTGTTTTTCCCCTTTGGTCTTACTTGATGAGAAGAAAACTGATAGGTGACCCAGTGAGATGTAACATTTGTGCATTTATGATGCGATTTGTGCAGTTATAATAAAAGCACAAATTATATTAGCTGGAAGCCTGAAATGTATTTTCTGAGTTTGGGATGGAAGGGAGACAGGTGGATATCTAGAGTATTTGTGTGCTTCAGACATAAAGCAGAAAGCTCATTTAGATGTCTGAGATGTCTGAACAATACGGTTCAGAGTGCAGATGGAAGGAGAAGGCATTCATTGAGTGAAGTCATGCATTTTATAACAGGAATACAGTGAGACTCCTTTGATGGCCTGGTACAAATAAACTATGGAGAGACTCTTAGAATGCAACACTTCAAATCACTTGAAGATGTTTTAACTTTAAAAAACACATAAACAAAACTTTATACTCAAAGCCGGAACTGAACCTTGTATAAACTTCAAAAGTGCTTACGTGGCTGTTTTCTCACTGTGAATTATAAAATTCATGGATCAGCCCCTGAAAGAAATTGTCAGAAACCTCATGTGAGTCCCAGGCAGCTTTTGCAGCCCGTGCTGCTCCAGAGGCTGGTTTGCAGACTCTGCCATGCTCATGACAGATGTTGGGCTGCTCTCTGCTGCCCAGTTTTGCCAGTGTATCTGTATCAATGCAGAGTGTGGGGATGAACTAGATTCCTTTGCTAGCATCACTGTGTTGGCAGAGACTGCTTCAAGGAACATGGCCTCTTCTGCCACATGGTTGCTTTTGTCATGGTGTACCAGATATTTCTGTATGTACAGAGAGGCCTCCCTAAGGTGCGTGCTGCACCTTGGGCAAAAGTACTCTAATACCAGCTGGCTGGCAGGTACATTGCCATGGTCTCTGCTCCCCTCGAGTGGGGCTTTTGCAGGGGGCTTTTGAGGAGATGATGGATATTTCCTTACCAAAGCATTTGGGAAATGGGTGAGTTGATTGTTTCCTCTCACAATTCTGTAGGCGCCAGGTTGAGGGGGACACAGCAAGCCATGTATGATGCACCCCGAAGGGAACAGGAGTTGTCTGATGCAGAGATGGCTCGGAAGCTGCAGGAGGAAGAGCTCCTGGTAAGTAGAAGGTTGCAGGGTGGGCAATGCATTGTGGTAGGGCCTGGCAGGTAGATGAGGGCAAAACTCAGCTGAAAAGCTGAAATGACAGTTTGGTGTCAGGTTGTGAGGTGAGTGTTGAGCTAGCAAAGAATATTTGGAGAGGATGTAGCCTATTTGTGTGGGAAACTACTTGCCCTGCCCAGTAGATTAGTGGGTATGGATAATTTAGAGGGACTATCCTTTTGTCCCCAGGTTTGTTTTTTTTTTTTATCTACTGTTTCTTTGGTTTTTGTGTTGGTTTTTTTTTTTTTTTTTTTTCAGGGTAATGAGGCAGATCAGAAGGCAGCTCAAGTAGCCCAAGATGAGGTGAGCAACAAGTAAAATGTTTGTAGCATTCCTTTACTTGTGGAAATTGCTAAACCCCCCCTTGTCCCCTCTGACCCTGTAGTTTTTGTTCCCCCCCTTGTAGTGGAAGGTCAGGGCTCCAGTGGGGTTTGCTCCTTGCTGGTTTTCATGTATATGGTCAGGCTGGTCAAGCAGAGTGTTGCATTGCCTGTTGCAGCCATGGCAGAGGAAGTAAGTTCATGTCTGTAAGAGCATCTCTTGTAACTGAGTCCCAGGGGAGGCTATCAGATGCTGTGAGGTGAACATGCACACACATCAAACACAAACACCCCTCTGCACTGAAGGAAAAGGTATGAAGGGCAGAATGGCTCTGCACATGCAGTTCTGGCAAATCAAAGATCCACTAGGCATACTGCACATAGTCTTAATTCTGCTCTGTCAATTCATTTCTAATCACAGATGGGTGAAATCCTGGCTTTGCACCCTTCCTGTTCAGCAGCTGCCCATAGGAAAGGGTTGAAATAACTCACACCCCCAAGAGCAGTAAGTCTGACACACTCTCTGTATCTTCCCTTCTAGGAAATTGCCCGACTCTTGATGGCTGAGGAGAAAAAGGCTTTCAAGAAAGGGAAGGAGAGAGAAAAGTCTTCCCTTGAAAAGAGGAGGCATGATCAAGACTGGAAGGTATGTCAAGCTTCAGGAGGTGTCACAAATGAAGTGCTATAGTGTTATTCCCATTTACAGAGGGAGGTGAGGGTGTGTGTGGTGAGAGCAAAAGAAACAATCCAAATTCATGCATCCAGAGAGTCTTGCCACCTGTTACTCAGCTGGTTCCCAAGCCTTTTGGAGCCACCTTCTAGATTACTCTTTGAGTTCAGCCTCAAGAAAGGTGAGCCCTAGCCTTAGAGGTTGGCACTGAATGTCCCAGTGCCTTGTAGCCTCCCTCAAGCACTGTCAGCCCTCCTGGTGCAGGACCTTCCCTCTGATGAAATCCCAGCTGGCAGCAGTAAAAGCAGTAATTGGTTCTGCTTGTGCACTGCAGGTCTAAGGCAGTGCAGCTACTCCAGTTGTCACTCAGCTTCATAATAGACCTGGCTCTGTGATGAAAGGATTGAGTGACTCCAGCCTAGGTTTTTGTATGAGTAATACTGCAGAGGTTAGCCTAGCTGATGTGGAAGTTGGTGGGAAACAGATTTCATGGTCTTTGCTGGTAAGGTGCTAAAGGGGGCGTTGTGTTAATTTTGGGGCCAGTTGAAGGTAGCTCTGATGTTTTCAGCTTCCTTACTGTGTTTAAGTGGTTGCAGGAGCAACCTGCCTGCAGCTGGTCCCTTGTGCTCAGCCCAGCCATGTGCACAGTCATCACACACTGACCGCAGTGTTTGACCCCAGCTTTGGGGTGGGTCCCCCAGTGCTGGCTTGTATTTAGAGCAAAATTAGAGTTTGTCTCAGCAAGGCTGAGTTTCATTTACTGGAAACTAGTCCTGGTGCTGCTGTTTGCCCATGGCTGGCTGTAGTTAGTGCTGTGCAGAATCTGAGCACGGAAGGAGTGCGTGGAGCTGTGGCAGCCTCAGAGCACTGGCTGGCCTCTTGCAAGGCACACAGGTGAGCTGCTTTCCCTTCTTCCCATCAGCACGATGCGAGCGAGTCCACGCGCTCAAGGTCAAAAGAAGGGCCTGAAAGTCATCGACACAGAGGCAACAGGTCTTCAAGGTGAGTTCAGACTGGCTGGGAAAAATGGGGAAATGCAGTCAGGAAGCTGCACAGAAGCTCAGCCCTATGACAGAGTTGTGGGGCAACCAGCCTGACCCACCCTCAAGGGGCTTGGTGGCCAGCAGAGGTTTTAGCACTGAAAAGAGATGGAGGGCACGGGGCTGGTGAGGTGCTTGGTGACGTGTGTCACTCGCTGTGCTCGTGGTGCTTGTCTGCATCTTCTCCCTGCCTGGCACTGACAGAGATCGATGAGCTTGTGCAGTGACATTTTTTACATGACAGAGAAACAATGAGAGGGTTAAAGACCTTCTGGGGATGTGAAACCAAATGTCATCTCTGGGCAGGAAGGACTAATCATGATGCATTTGCACAGCTGCTCCCTTGGGTCCCTGCTCCCCAGTTGAGCCCTGTGCACTGCTCCTGCTGCTGTGTGTGGACACCCCTCTGTGAGCAAATACTTAGTGCTTTGGAGTGCCTCATCCCAGAGCTGATGGGAATGTTCTGTAGCCCTTCTGAATCACTCAGTACCTTGGCCTAGCACTTCTGATGAGCAACTGCACCCTGGAAGTCACCCCAGTGGCTTTGATTGCCAATCTTGATATAAGCCTAGAAATTCTTGTTGAATTGCAAAAGAAATAACACGTTGTGCAGTTTATTGTGTGTGCAAGGAGACTGAGGGTCTGGGATTAAAAGTGGGCAAGCAATGAACACTTTAAAATGTTTCTCTTTCACTTTGAGTCATGTTTTCATCAAACCTCAAAGTGGAAATTCTTTATTTCCTGACAGCTTGAAACAAGTTAAATGAAAGTGGTCCATGAGAAATAGTAAATATTCTGCATTTCTCACCACAGAACCAGTAATGGGCTGTGCTTGGAGGATCTGGTGTGCAGGTGGAAAGTCTGGGCCAGACGCAGTTTGCATAAAACTGATAGGGACAGAGCAGTCATCTGAGACGTTGCTTTTGCCATGCTGTTATGCCTTGGAGGTTTTTTCCCAAAACTTGATTTTTTTTTTTTTCACTGTTTGGCAGGTCACAGCCTCACCTCGATGACTTTGAACGTTCTCGGTATTACACAAGCCAGCCCAGCCCCTTGCGCCAGCTCCCCAGACCTGAGCATTCTCCTAAAGGTAGGAGCAAGCCCATGGTTGCCCCAGCACTGAGGCTAGTGTGGGCTGTTTTCCTCAGCCTGCAGGTCTGGATGTTTGAAAGAGATGCTAACAGTGAGGCGGAGTGGATGTGCCCCAGCAGGCAGGTGATGCCAAGCAGTGCTCGAGTTGTACTTGCTGAGCACGCTGTAGGCTGAGAGACTAAAAAGATATTTGCCTTGGTTTTGTCAAACTGCCCTTTGCTTGTCTTCTGTAATCTCTTAATGATGAATGACTGTAAATCCAGGCAGTACATGAAGGAGAAATAACATAAAGACGATGACATGATGGATTTTAGGTGTCTCACTAGTATCAAACAATCCAATACAAGGCAAAACCTCACAGTATCACCTGTCTGGAAGCTGGCTGGGATGATCAGACAGAAGCTTGTCCTGAGGCCAGGCTTGTTTTGTTCCTGCAGCATCTCAACACTGCTTTGTTGGCTCGTTTCCTGAAATCACTTGGCAGAAGAGCAGTGTGGTTAAGGTCGCCCCCTCAGAGTTTTAAAGCCAAATACCTATTCTCTGAGTTACCTGTAGAGTCTCTGGGGGAAGAAAGGGGCAGCCAGAGTTCGACTCAGTCACTCAGGTTTCTTCCAGCTCTGCTGATTGTGACTTAAATGTGGACACTTCCCAAAACTGAAAGTTTGGAAAACTTCTGCATTGTCTCTTTATCAAATGAGCTAGAGAGTTTTTGGCACTTTACAGTGCCTGTAAGCCCAGTGCTCGTTCACTTTTCTTTAGTACTAGAGACTATGCAAGGTGGCATAGAAGCAGTGCAAGGTGCCTAGAAGCAGTGCAGATGTCTGCCTGTCTTGCAGACCTGTCCTTCCTTTCACTTCAGAAATCTTAACATACAGTTTCCATTGTGGCATTTGACTTTGCCAATACCCTGGAAGTCATAGGGACATCCAAAAGGGCAGGGCAAGTAAAAGATGACCGCAGGTAGTGTTTTCTTCACCAGGATCTATCCTTACAGGTGTTTTTCTTTCTGTTTTGCTTTCCAGGTTCCCGTAGGAAGCAGTAAACTATGCCTACCTTTGGTTTGACTCTCCTGTAGCAAACATTACTGGAATTGCCAGGCAACTTTCTTGATTCCTTACCCAGTGGGAGGTCCACTTTCCACTCTCAGGATCTCCTCTTTAAGTGTCATCATATTAAGGAACATTGTTCGTTTCAATCTCACTGATCTGGGATAGCTTAAGCAGCGCAGTGCAATCTAGCTGCCACTGAGCTGTGTCTATCAACTAGCTAACTTAACAGCTCCCTCTTCCATTCTTTTGAGGCTTTCCTTTTATTTTAATTTTTAAACTTTGGCTGGAGCTTTGGCAAATAGGACAAAGACGCAGGTACAACAGGGAGAAAAATCCAAGGTATGAGCTGGGTTTAATGCAGTGGAGGAGAATGTCAGAAGTTCAAGTCCTTTCTGTATTAAGATGATTTACAAAGAGAGTTATATGAGGAAACGTGTTTCTTCCTGTGCTGGGCAACACAGCTGAGCCACCCTGACAGTCATCCTAGCTTGCAGGAGGGAGAGAGGATCTTTGTAATGTACACCAGCAAAAGCCAGAGCCCGGGACTGGTGAGAAAGAAATTGCCTATAGAACAAAATTTCTTAACTGCTATATTTCTTTCTAGGGTTTCCAGCAATCTGGGTAGAATGTGAAACTAGGCATTTAGCTCTAGGATATAGGATAGAACAATTAAGAGGAAATACAATTTCAACTGAAATTAGACCTTGTGTGTGTGACTTTTAAGACGTGCCAGGGAGTTGATGAAGCTGCGAGTTGTGGATTGAGAAGAATCATATAAACAGATTTAATGCCTGAAGGGACCTCTGTGGTCACCTGCTTTGAGCTTGGGTGTGGAGGAAGCCAAGGAGGAACTACTCTCACTCCAGCTCAGTTGCTGATGCCCTTGAGTATAGTAACTTATATCTGAACTTGCATATGTCTTGGAGACATGGGAGGGAGGGCCCTGTGGGCATTGAATCCAAAGTCAACAGTGACTGGCAACTTCGAGCTCCACACAGATTGCCAAACAGTCCACGCAGTGACATGCTGACTGCCTTCCCTCTACACTGCTCCATCCAGCACCCCAGGAAGACTCCAGTCAGAGTAAAACTGCTGCTCTCTAGGGCATAGCAGGGTCTACAAGTTTAAGTTGCATGTATAGATTTGCCCATGGAGTGTTTTAGGTTTTTTTTTTTTTTTTCATTATTTTTTTTTTTTCCCCCAAAGTGGCTTGTTTTCCACCTACTCTTTGGAAATCATTCTTCTCTTGAAAAAACAAGTAGCCTTTTCCCTTGGCCTCTCGTTTCAATCCTTTTGTCTTTCTCTTTTTTTTTTTTTCCTGTTTTTTTCCAGGTGCATTTTTAAACTACAAAGCTCAGCACCTGGATGCTGGTTTGGAGTCTTTTCAGCCAGTACAGGCTAGTTATTCATTTGCCAGTCATGGCAGCAAGCCTGGCTGCATTGCCTCTGCAGCCCAGCTTCCTTGATGCCCAGCACTGATTTTGTCCCACCATGCTCTTTGTCTTTTGCTGCCAGCTGCCAGTCTGCTGCTGGCTTTGCTGAGGAGGTGAGCTAGAGGTGTGACTGTGCTTGCTTTGGCCACTGATCTGCCTGGGAAAGGAGCTAGAGCTTTATGGAGAGCACATGCTGGTGTGGAGCACTGATAGGAAATTGGAAAAGGTCATGGCTCTCTGCTCTTGCACTAATGCACTGTTCAAGTCCCATGGCAGCTGTAAGGCTTTAACTGTGGCTGTTGTCCTATCCTCTTGTTCAGGATAGTTACTGAGATAAATCTCTAGGAAGACAAGGCAGCTCCTATTTCACCTAAGTTGCAAGGGCATGTCTTAATACCACAGCACAAGACCTTGTCTTGCCTTGACCAGCAACTCCAGAAGCTTCTGTCTCCTACCCCCACTGGGTTGTTGGCAGCAGTTCACTACCTGTGAAGAACCAGACAACCCAATAGGCTACTGCTCCAGGCATACACTAGACAAAAATCTTGTAACGTAGGACTTTGTGCATTGGCAGCATCCCTTTAGCTGCATACCTTTGCTTCCAAACTATGAGCTTGCTCAGCTGCATGAACCCTTAAGTGACTCGCAAGCTCTTGCTTGCTTGCTGCTTCTTCTCAGGAAATATCCCAGCCAGTGGCTAGATTTTACTGTCTTTGCCTTGTGCCCTCTTCTTGTTCCATCTGTGTCCATTCAGAAGTGTTAATGTTGTTTTAAAAGATCTGGAAAAAGAAGCACATAGACTGTTCTGGGTTTCTTTTTAAAATTTGATAACTTGGGCCTGTGTGGCATCCTCATCTACAATGATTTTATTTTGTAAAAATTTATTTTTGTATTTCCTGAAACAGTCAAAATTTCTACTGTTGAAAATACCATTTTTAATTTTTTGTTTTTCTGTGGAATTTTCCCCTTCCATTGTCATTGGAGCGTGTTTATGGTTGTGAAAAGGATGCCTGGTGGGGTTTTTGTGTCCAAACACTTCTATAAATATCTCAGTCCAAGCCCTGCTGCTTGTATCATCTGGTGCACTTGTGAAAATTGGACAGGGAAAAATCCTGCCAAATCAGGACATGGTTGTACTTTGTACTTGCCCTATGGGGGGAAAGAATGGTGACCCCTTGCACAAGGCAAGGGGAAACAGCCATCTAGGAATTAAGCCCTCCCTGGGCTTCTGTAGCTGTCTCTCATGGGCTTTCCTGCACTGCACTTGGTTCATGTAACTTCTGTCTTACTCTAAGCAGAAAAGTCATGAAGGGCCTGAGCCCACTGACATATGAAGAATCTATTAATTCAGGAGGGATGCTTGGGAGTATCCAAGTTGTTGACTTCAATGGGAGTAAGTGGAAATTATATGATGAGAGATGTCCAGTTGATTTTGTTTGGAAGCTGGGTAAAGTCTGCAGAACACCTCAGTGCCTCCTCTGTGGAGCTGCAGGATCTCCTTAATTTAATAGCCTCTTTGGGCCAGCCAAGCTCTCCAGCTGTGTCACCAAGAGGCAAGAGCCCAAGGGAAAGATCCCAGGAGCATCTGCTGCTTCCTTGGATGCCTTCAGGAAGCGCTAAATGCTTTATGGGCTGCTTTGCTCTGTCCTCTTAGTCCTTACCTTTTTATTCTTACTCCCTTCCTTTATTAACTTGCTGTTCCTTGTAACTGTTTCTCCTGTTTTATTTTTCCATAGCCCTTATGAAAAGAGGAGCCCTGGGGTTTTGTTAGAAAGGGCTGACACCTATTGAGACAGAAATGCTAGGAATGGTAGCTGAGGAAAGCATGCAGTAAATGGAGTATAAACAGAGCAACTGTTCCTCTAATACACCTTGTGGGCTTCATGCAGGCAGCAGGTCAGAGACTTCCTGAGGCAAAGGTTGCAGCTGGATTTGGATGTTTAGTTAACCTCTTGTGGAATGAGATTCCATGGTCCCATTGAAATCAACAAGAGTTGAGATAAGATCATGGATGAATGAGGAGCCAGTTCAACTTGAGCTCAGCAGACATGGATCTGCTGAGAGTCAAAAAGATGCAGCTTGTGTAGGTGAGATGCAAAATTGGCACCTTGCACGTGTCCCTGTGAGAGGCACAAATGAATTTCATGGTTTAAAAACAATCAGAGCAATATTTCCTTTCTGTGACAAAAATGTTGTAAGTAACTTTCTTTTTTCCTTGTCGTCTCTTGCCAAGTTTCAGTAGCTTTGCCTGTGGTTTTGCTCTGGGTTTAATAGCACGTTAGAGCCCTTGCTGGGACCCCTGCCCAGGTCATTCAGGTCTCACACCCCTTTCTGGCTCTGCATTAGCAAGGCAACAGGCACCCTATGGAAAATTTGTCACCGTGAAATCCTGGCACTTCCTAATCTCCACGGTAGGCACATCTCACCAGCAAGAGCTCTCGTCACCTCCTCGCCTCCGTCCAAAGCACAATGTTCTGCAGAAGAGAGGTGAGGTGGGCCCGAGTGATCGTGCCTTAGGAGCAGGGCTGCTGGATGTCTGCAGCAGGCTGGGCTGAGTCCCCTGGCTGTGGAACTGTCTGAGCGGGGACTGCCCGCAGCGAGCAGCGGCCGGCCTCACGCCCGCGGGTCCAGCAGCTTCATCTCTGCTCCTTTTAAAAGAACTTCATAGCTTTGAACTTCAGTGGGGTGGGAAAATATCGGCTGTTCGGGGACAAACGCATTGGATTTCTCCTCTTGGGGGCAAGGAGAGAAGACACAGATGCTGCAGTCTGCTTCACTCTGTAAAAGGGATCTTGTATGTACAGTATTTTTATATCTCTGCATTCCCATGTGACAGGATTTGATCAGGATTAATAACATTATTAATAACATTCTCTTACTTGGGGGGGAAGATTTTTATTTTTACAGTGCTAGACCTTTGTGCATTTTTATTTTGTGCCAAATTACAGCCGCTGTTACATTCTAGTGTTTTCAGTTTATTGCTGTTGATCAATGTGTATATTATATATTTTTATTATCAAGGTTTTTATTTTAATTCATATTAACCTGTATGCAAACTAACTGCGGATTGCTAATTTATATGTAAAGGGGAGCACCTGGAGACAGTGTGAGGGTCCTCCTGCTTAGTTTATAGTCTCGTAAGTCTGGTGCAGCCAGTCTATGAAACTTGTTGCTGCTTGTACAGAGTGATCTCTGGGGTGCCTTTCACCCTGTGTAGATTGCTCCTGCAGCTCATCCAGGCTGTGTGAGATGCAGTTAGAAATGAAGCACAGCTCATAGACTGAGGGGTGACTGAGCTCTCTCTGCTCCTGACAGCAATGCCAAGGAGAGGGCTGAAGCAGGAATTCCCATCTGGGGGTGACTTTGAGGTTTACTTTAACCTATATCCATCACCAGCTGTTGAAGAGTTGGGTTTACCCCTCTCTCAAGATGCTCAGTACTGAGTTTTGCAGTTGGTTTGGGAGGTAGGTGTGAGATCCAGCATTGAGGCACAGTAGTGTCCCTTGTGTGAAGTATACCACAGGCAGCTTGTAATTTCTTATTGCAGAGGACAGGCATAACCCCACAGAGATCCCAGTTTACTCTTTAAAACATGCTGTAGCCCATTTCTGGCTGTGCAGCGCTGCTGTGGAGGCTCTGCCTGCGCTGGACACAAGTGCTGCTTGGATTGCTGTGCCTAGGACAGGTTGCAGGACGCAGGTTTTGTGTTGAGAAGCTGCACTGCCCTCAGCTTCTGGGCTGGAGATACCATCAGCCACCTCCTTCCCGTGGGTTGCACAGGGCAATGCTTAGCTGTGCAGTTTGGGGTCTTCTAGAAGAGGCCCAAAGGGGACAATGGCACACACAAATGACTATTTTCTACTTCACTGTAACCAAATTCCACTGTATCAGTGTTCACTTTGAGTAGAGTCCACAGTGTGTCTCCAGGTGCATCCGTGCACTGCAATACAGTTATTTGCCTTGGAGAAATAGCTGCAGTTATCTCATATAGCTCTTCAGAATAAACTTTCAGCCTGTTGAATCTAAATAGTCGCCATGCGATGGGATGGATTGGTCAGAAGGCTTAAATTCCTCAGAGCTGCAAGTGAACCCTGCGTTGCAACAGCTAATCCTTAAATATGAATTGCACACTGACAATAATCCATCTATGCAAACCTATTTTAATTCCTTATTTTTGACTGTTCACTGTACAATTTTACCAGGTTTGGCATAGAACTTCTGAATGACATTTAACCAAAGTATCATGTCTGTGTGCGTGTGTAGCATGTTTCGCTTCCTGAATTCTCATTGAATGTAAAGGGAACATTGCCTTGCCTCATTTTGTTCAATAAACAGCTGTATTTTGTTATCCACCACATCCTTCTGTCCCTCCGTGTGCTTTTCTGCAAGTACTGAAGTGGGTTATACAAGAGCAGGAGAAAACAACGCTGTTCACTCGGTTCCTGGAGCTGAGCTGCTTCTACCAATAATTAAGTTCTTCCAATATAATAGATGTAGCAAAACAACAAATTTATATTTAATTTGATTATTTTGTGGACAGAGACATGGAGAAAAAGCTGTGTAATATCTTGGAAAAGATCTGCACTGTTTCATTTCCTGCAACTGTGATACTGAAAAATAAAGCAGTATAATTATTTACAAGGGTAGGGTACTTTTTCTTTTCCTGTTTTGTTAACATAGTTTTGTTCTTGGGAAGCTTCAAGCAGGCTTTTTGCAAACTACAGCTCACACCTGGGAGAAAGGGCGTGGAAGGCAAGGAGGAAACATGGCCGATGCCCTGTGACTGACTGGTGTCTTCAAAGGCATCAGCTGAGGATGCAGCTCAAGCATGAGAGATGGTAAGCCATTTCCATGTCACAAATTCAGTTTGTGACTGAATGTGCTGAAGTAAAGAGGAGGTTGCTAAGTATAAACTCTGGATCTTGAGTCCAAACCTTTCCTAAATATTTACTCACTTCACTCTGCTTGCCAATTACACAGGGGCCCAGAGAGCCCTTTCACACCCCCCTGCAGGGTGCACAGGCTGTCCCTCCATGGGCCAGGGCTTTTCCTTCCCTTGGGGCTTTGGTCTGTGCAAGAGCGAGCACTTTGAGCTCAGGTCTGGGATTGATGAGGGGCTGTGGCACAGCAGCGCTTCCACATGCCTTGACATCATCTCTAGCTCCTACCAGCTCCATCTCGGAGTGCCTTAGGTGTTAGCAGGGAGCAGAGGTGTAGGGCCTGGTAAAACAAATTCTATTACAAATACTAAGATATGGCTGGGAGGGGAGGAGCCTGGCTATAAAAACAGTGCACTTGGAAGTGCCAAGAGCTCTGCCAGCTTAGAACTTGCTGCAGTCTCTTGTCTGAAGTGACTGGGTTGGTCTGTTTTCTCTGAAAGGCTTCTTTCATGCCAGCCTTGGCACTTGTTGGAGCATTGGGCTGTGGTGGGAGGAGGGCCAGCTGGAGCTCTGGGTAGCATCTTTCACCTGCTGCAGGGATGTACACACAGAGGGCTGTGTGTAGGAACCACAAAAGGAACACTGAACAGCTCCTAGAGACTTTTTTGTTCTATCAGACGAATTGCTGATCTCTGGGTTTCCATCTCATATGCAGCTCTTAAAAGGTAGGGATGTGGGTGGTGATCTGTTGTATTGGATCAAGGTTCCCCAGGTGTCTTCCATCTGTGAGAGAAGGTAAGCCAATATAGGGACCATCCTTGGGTACCCAGCAGCCCGACTGCCCCCTTGGCTGCTCCATCCATCTCCCACCTGGTCCAGATGCCTGTTGTTCCCCCAGGTCCAGGCTGTGTAGCTGGGGGCTCTTGCCCACAAAGGCTCGAGCAGGCTGAGCCCTGCTTCCAGGCTGCCTGGGGAAGGAGAGGCAGGGCTGGGGCTGCTCACACACCACAGGTCAGAGGTTGTGCCCTGGCTCATGCTTTGCTCTGGGGCAGATGCTGGTGGGGGAGTCTTGCCTGGAACTGACACTCCTTGGGTTCATGAGGCAAAGCAAGGCTGCAGGGCAATCCAAAGTCTAAATGAGCTGGGGTATATGAGATATAAATAATTTGTTGTGGTGGTAATTATGTAGATTGTGATTTAACCTCGGCCAGCAATTAAATACCATGCAGCTCCTCGCTCACTCCCCTCCAGAGTGGGATGGGGGAGAGAACTGGGGGAAAAAAAAGAGTAAAACTCACAGACAGTTAAAGGACAGAACAGGAAGGGGAAAATAATAATAATAAAAACAGACTGTACAAAACAAGTGCTCCAGAATACAATTGTTCAGCGCCCACTGACTGATGCACAGACAATCCCTGATCTGTCGTGTCCCCCAGCCAACACCCCATCCCCCCAGTTTATATACTGGGCATGACCCCTTTGGCTTGTTTGGCTCACCTGTCCTTGCTGTGTCCCCTCCCAGCTTCTGGTGCAGTCCCAGCCTCTGCTGGTAGGGTAGTATAAGAACCTGAAAAATCTCATTGAGTTAATGAACACACTGATGGTTTTAGTTATTGCTAAGCAGTGTTTAATCAACATTATTCTCATATGAAACCCAAACACAGCATTGCTCCAGCTACTTGGAAGAAAATTAACTTTATTCCAGATGAAACCAGGAAAATATTCCATGACCAATTTTTTTCCCTGTGACCTGGTGGGCTGCAGCATGCCTGGAGGTAGAGAACATCCCTTCTGCCATGTGCAACTCCAGTTTATGCCTGAATCTGTTGCTTTTCAATCTCAATATTGAGCAAACCCAGCCCCTACATCCCAGTTTGGACCATCCTACTAGCAAATAAGTGAAAGCTCCTGGCACCACTCAGTTCTCTCAGGTCAGAGGTATGCATGTCCATCACTGTGATTTCTTCTTGCAGAGATTGTGATCCCTGAACAGCACCCCGAGTCCGTGAGTTTTATGCTGCTTCACCCTGGCCAGAGTTACTGACACACTTAATGGCAAAACAGAGATTTAATGGCTTACGATCAGACTGCAAACTAAGTTTAAAACAAGTGCAGAACTTGAGTCTGGCAGCTGGGTATTTGTTGAATGTCTGTGCTTCTGTGACCCCAGAGAACCCAAGGCAAGCACCCAGGTGCCTCTCCCAAGGCCAGCTCCTGTTTCATGTTGATGGTGAGCAGCAGCTCTGAGCACTGACACTTCAGTTTTCAGTCTCTTTTCCCTTGCCACTGCTTTTGCCTTAGTAATAGCTGCCCTGTCCTGCCCTTCCCCACCCCTCCCCAGACATTCTAACTTCACCCCATGGCCTTTCATGGCCAGGCTTCAAACACAGCTATAACTAGCCCCTGGCTGGTGCTGGGGCTCCCAGACCTCCACATGGTTTCTATTTACATACAAACAGTGTAACGCCACATCACAGGCCAATGTTTTTCCTGGTTATTTTGGGTTTGGAAGGTGCCTCATTTTTATTAAAACACAGTTGACATCTGGAGTGCCTAATTACAAGCCAGAGGAACACCCACGTGTCTCACTAGCAGGGCTTATGTTCAGGTGAGGGGTGCAGAAGAACACCAGTGTCCCCTTCCCTGGGCTGAGCCTGCAGCTGGGACAGGTACATAGCCAAAGTGTGCTCCACACTGCTGCCTTTTTCCCTTCACCTTCCTCAAGTACAGGCAGTATCTGGAGGGCATTGACACTGCCATGAATCTACATGTCACCAGAGGGTACTTGTCACCAGAGGGAGCATGAGCTTTGTCCCATTGAGGCTGGAAAAGAGCTGATTTGAATATTTGATGTAACAGTTGGAATTTTACCAAGGGGAGGTGGTGTTTGGGGAGAGGAGAAATCCAGCTACACCAGGTTTATTCCCACCATTGGCACTGGGTGCCAGCTGCCACACCACACACCATCCTGAGGAGTTGTGCCCCTATCAAGGGCCACACAAGACCCACTCAAACACTTCACTTGTGTATTTTTGTTTACCTGTTAATTACTCACAACTGATGAGCCACTGGAGGCCAGACAGAGAGTGCATGTTAATGTCCAGGAACATCCCTACCCTAAAGTGTGCAAACAGGTCAGGAGGAGGAGTTTGCTTGCAGAGTCCTCCCCAAAGGCAAAGGGAAGCATCAAGAACAAGGATTTCTCAGCGAATTTTCTAGTCTGCTAGCAAACCCAGCAAGCTGGTCCTACTGGAAAAGTCCTCAACAGGAAACGAATCCTGTGCACAGACAGGACTGCCCCTGTAGCCACAGGAAGCCTGGGAGAATCAGTGCAGAGTCCCACAGGAGAAGGGATCGTTGCAGCACCTGAGGCAGAGAGGCCCCACAGCTGCTCCAGGTATGGCCATGACTGCAGATCTGACAGCACCTGTGTCCTCTTGACAGCACGGTGGGATAAAAGGGTCCAAAAGCACCAGCACAGGCAACTGGGATGAGTAGGTCTGTGTTAGTCATGGAGAGTTCTAATGTTACAACAGCAGTAGAAGACCTGGTGCTCCTCTGGGAACCTAAGCCAGCTCTCCTGATGCCAGGAGTCATTCAGCTCTGCACAGGTTAATGCCAGCTTGCCTCACCTCTATATACCTAAGTATGCTGAAACAGCTGACCAAAGCTGATTGGCTTCTAGTCCTGCTGCTCTTGGTCTTCTGCGCTTTTATCTAGAAAGAGATCAGTGCCCTTACTGACCTCACAGGTCCTGGCTGATGGCAACACCTCCCTTCAGAAGTAGATGGGCTGAGAAAGGATGTGTTTTCTTCTCAGTGGGACAGACTGTGTAGCTTGTCTTAGAAAGATGCCTGCTGAAATTAGGATATCCTACTTGACGTGACCGCAGGACCAATCACTGTAATTGGCAAGTCACTTCCTGCTCAGCTAAAAACTTGTTTTCTCTAAATATTCTTGCGGTTT
This sequence comes from Merops nubicus, assembly GCF_000691845.1. NCBI lineage: Eukaryota > Metazoa > Chordata > Aves > Coraciiformes > Meropidae > Merops > Merops nubicus. The sequence continues at coordinate 46,424 of NW_008600225.1, forward strand.
GCTGGTTTGCAGGTGTGTGAATAGAGCACGTGCCCCATGGGGAAGACTGAGGAAAAACCCCTGGGAACAAGGGAAGATTTCAGCATCTGGGCTACCAAACCCTGTGACCCAGTCCAAACTACCTGAGTTTTGAACAGAAAACTCTCAAAGTGAGCCTAAAAATCAGAGGAGTGGAACAAATAATATAAAAACAATTTATTACCTTTTTAGTTGATTACTAAGGCAATCTGTGAAGGCAGTACAAACCCAGGCAAGAAGGCCCCCAGATCCCATAGGTGTATTATCAAGTTTCTTCATGCTCCTCAGAGGGGTGAACTTAGCTCTGTTTTGGTGCCAGCCATGGCGTGCAATCCGGTCCTTTCTGCTGAGAAACCTTTTCCCTCAAATATCCTGAACAAGGGGTGGGAGAAATACCTGTCTGTTTGCCTACCCCAACCTTTCCTTGAGAAATAAAGAGCCAGTTAAAAATGAAGGCTTACAAATAAACTTGGAAGAAAAGAAGGTAAGGTGGGAAATGCTTTGCTTTCCTGTGAACTGAGGGGTTTTGCCCCAAAGACGGTCTGAGCGATGTGTACCCGGCCCAGGACTCCGCAGAGCAGCACAGTCTATACCAGGGCTCTCTCTAGTGGTCAGAGCACTGAAAAGAAAACAAACCTGCTCGGTGGAAGAGCTCCAGCCGCATTTCAGGCCAGGGCCGTGTAACTGCCCCAGGGGAGCTGGGCTGGGGCTGCTGGCACCCCACAGCAGGTCCCTTGCTCGCAGATGTGCCTCCTCCGTCCGTCGATCAGGCCACAGGAGCAAGAGGCAGATACAAGCCTATAACCCTGCCTGTGAGGCATGCCAAGGGAGGAACCAAATCCAAGACAGGTCTATTGCTGGTGCTTCAGTCCTGCAAAGCCCTCGGGGTGAAAAAGTGCAAGTGACATATATTGGATGAAGCCCTCTGAAGACCTCCAGAAGTCCAAACACCTGATGGATTGAGCATGGCTTTGCACAGCTAGATGGGGTCAGCTATTCACAATATACAGGTTGATTACAGACAGATCTCCCAGTTTCAGAGCTGTAGCCTATCAGAATGAAATATATCAGAATGAAAATAATCGAGATAATATGAATTTTCTCCCTTTTCCAGCACACAGCATAATCCAGATAAGATCAGTGTCAGTATTTTCCCCCAGACTCTTTGGTCAGTCCCAGGGCAAGCTCTGTGGGAGCTGAGCCTGGTGCTCACTGCCATCACCTCAAACTTTGGGTACCAGCAACAGGAGTACTGTTCATCAGCAATGCAACAACACACCAGCTACTAGCATATATATAAATAT